>NW_011888784.1:2461959-2476192 GCF_000151845.1 Pteropus vampyrus | reverse complement strand
TAATTTGCTGCTGTTTGCCCAGAGCTGCTCTTTTTAAAGGCTGTTTTCCTATACTGCGTGGCAGAAGCTTGATAGTAATATAGCTTTATCTTTGAAAGCAAAGGTCCTTTCTATTAATGGGCATCCAAAACCCTTTCCAGGGTTAATTAATGCAGCTACAAAGTGGAAATAAGAAATGATAGCAGAGGGGAAGGAAATTGTAGCTCAGAGCTGTAAGCAAAGGAGAAGAGATGACATCTCATATTCTAAAGGCATTTTGGGCCAACTTAAACATCTGTTAATCAATTTAAGTGAAAGAAGAAACATCCAGGTACCAATGTGCTCAGGTCTCTTTTGGTATTACAACAGTAATGATGATGTACAGTATGGCAGCTAACAGCACAGAGCATAGTGCACACAGCAAACATTGCGTTAGTGTTTTATGTTAGGATTTCTCCACCTCGGCACTATTGACACTTGGGACTGAATAATTTTTAATTCCGGGAGACTGTCTGTGCATTATAGGATATTCAGCAGCATCCCTGGTCTCACTCACTAGATGCCAGTAGCACCCCACCCCCCAATTTGCGTCAACTAAAATTATTGCCACATTTCCCCCTGGGGGGTAGGTAGGGTGGTGATGGGCAGACCCAGACTCTACATGGATTATGCCATTTAATCATCTCCACACAGTGTGACAGACACTATAGATATCTCCATTTTATTTTTTCTTCACAGAGAAATGTGAGAGATGAAAAGGTTAGATGGCTTACCCGATTTTAGCATATACGATTTTAGGCTGTGAGTGTCCTAACCACAAAACCAAGTACTCTATTATGACAAATTTGTATGTTCTTCTTGTAAATAACTAGCCATTTTAGCAGTGATATGCTACCTACTGCCCAAATCCTAATCACATAGAATTATTTATTATGACTTTCCACTCCACAAACACTACTCCTTGAGGTATGAGGTGTCCTCAAAGTTTGCCTGATTTGTAGTGTTTAAAAAAATTATTTCACACCTATCAAAACATTTAAAGAATAATATGACAAATGCCTAGAGACACATGCTTGGTTAATTTAATAGGTTTATTTAATATTTTATAATATTTACATGAGATTTTTTAATTAACAAAATATTGAAGGAGTTTATCACCACTAGACCTGCCTTAGATATTAAAAGGAGTTCTTCAAGTTGAAATGAGAGGACACTAATTAGTAACATGGAAGAATATGAAATTATAAAACTCAACTGGTAAAGGTAAGTATATAGTCAAATTCTAGATAATCTAATATTGTAGTGGTAGTAAGTAAATCACTTTTAACTCCAATATAAAAGTTAAAAGACAGAAATATTAAAATTAGTTATAGCTACAATATTGCTAATGGATACACAATATAAAAAGATGTAAATTGTGACATCAATAACAGAAAATTGGGGAAGGATTAGGAAAAATATAGAACTTTTGTATGCAATTACAGTTGTTATCAGCTTAAAATAGACTGTTGTAAGATGTTTTATGCAAGCCTCATGGTAATCAGAAGGAAAAAACCTCTAGAAGATACACAAAATATAAAGAGGAATCGGGGCACATCACGAGAAAAAATCGAGTCACCAAGGAACAGCAAGAGAAAGGAACAAAGGAACTACAAAACAGTCAGAAAGCAATTAACAAAATGGGAAAAGTAAATCCTTACCTTAAAAGTAATAAATAATTACTTTAAATGTAAATGGATTAAATTCTTCAATCAAAAGACATTGAGTGACTGAATGGATAAAAAAACAAGATACAACAATACAACGATATTTACAAGAGACTCATATTAGCTTTAAGGCGTAATTGCCAATATATGGAAATAAACTAAGTGCCCTTCAACAGATGAATAGATTAAAAAAGTGGCATATGCACACACACACATTCACATAGAGGTGTATTATTCAGCCTTAAAAAAGAAAGTAATATTGCCATTTGAGACAATATTATGCCAAGTAAAATAAGCCAGACACAGACAGACAAATACTGCATGAGCTCACTTATATTTGGAATCTAAAATAGTCGCACTCACAGAAGCAGAGAGTAGAGTGGTGGTTGCCAGGGCCTGGGGGTACGGGAAATGGGGAGATGTTTGTTAAATGATACAAAGGGTCAGTTATATGGGATGAATAAATTCTGGAGATGTAATGTACAGCATGGTGACTATAGTTAAAATACCATATTGTACATTTGAAATTTGCTAAGAGAGTAGATTTTACATATTCTCGTTGCAAAAAAAAAAAAAAAATCATAACTTTGTGAGATGGTAGATATGTTAATTAGCTTGATTGTGGTAATCATTTCACAGTGTATCCATATATCAAAGCATCATGCCGTACACCTTTAATATATACCGTTTTTACTTTTCAAGTATACCTCAATAAAGATGGAAAAAACTAATCTCGTGTAGTACTAGAGCTAATTAATGTGTGTTTGTAAAGGGCTTTGAGATCTAAAATTGAAAGTAATTATGAAGCACAGAATGTCATTACAATTTATTTGTGTTCTGTTATTTAATGTCATTTTATGGTTGAGGTTATATAATTTATTATCATAAAGTGAAGGAGAGCTCAGCACATGCCAAAACAAAAATATACAGTAAATACAGTAATATATCTATTACCCATATTTTAACAGGGAGCTACCCGCTTGCATTTATCACCTGTGTTATATGAGGATGAGTTATGAGACCTCACAAAAAAAGATATATCTCTTTAGAAATAATTTAGAAGTAGTGGCTGACTAGATTTTGGAGAAGCACTTCCTTGCTTTCTTTCCTTCTCTCTCCTTCTCTCTCTCTCTCTCTCTCTCTCTCTCTCTCTCACACACACACACACACACACACACACACGCACGCACACACGCACACACGCACACACGCACACACACACACATGAGCACCATAGGACTCAGTCAGATCAGTTCAGGGATTTGAATGGCTAGAACAATTTCCCTGCCAAGGGGTGTATTGAAGTGAACAAATGAGAAAGTACATGCGAAGAAGAGAAAGCTATAAAGTTTGTCTTTATTGCTGTGGTCTAGTGTTAGAAGCTGAAGACTTTCAAATTAATATGAATAATTTGAAGTATCATGCTACTTAAATAGGGAGGCCATTTTTATTTTTAGATGCAGATTCATTCATTATTCCCATATTATAGGGTGAAAAATCCAAGCTAGAGGAAGATTTTTCATTTGACATCTGATAGAGAAATTGCTTCAGGTCTTGTAACTTTAGCACTAATCATTGAGAATAATAACCACTGCAGTTTATTGAGTATTAATCATGTACATTATATAGCTTAGACCCTGGCACATGGTGACTAGGATGCTGCTGTGTCAAATATTGTGCTTAGGGCTTTACTTAGATTACTTCATTAGATCCCCACATTAGTCCTAAGAAGTATTAATTTCCATTTAAGAGATGCAGAAACCGAGGCACAGAGAAGGTAAATTAGTCAATGATGGGTCAGGATGCAAATCCGTGTCCACCTGATTCTAATGTCTGTGTTGTTAGCACTGTTCTGTGCAGTAGCCACTAGCCACGTGTGGGTAATCAGTACTTGAAATGTGTCTAGTCAGATTTTAGTACAGAACTTACTGTAAGTGTAAAATACATACTGGATTTTGAAGACTTTATGGAAAAGGAAGAATGTAAAATATCATTAATATTTAAAAATATTGATTGCATGTTGAACTGATGATATTTTGGATATATTGGGTTAAATAAAAATATAATATTAAAATCGATTTTATTTATTTCACTTAAATTCTTTTAACATGGCTAGCAGAAAATTTTAAATTGTATATGGTACACTTTGTATTTCTACTGGACGACACTGCTAGAGCCCGCTGTAACTGTCCCCTTGTACTTTTTGCCACAGTTCTCTGCCCACAGTAAGCCCTACACATGTTCCGACTCACCCATAATTTATGTAAGTGTGGTTAGAAGCCAGAGAAGAGGAAGAATAACACAAACTGTCAAGTGATTTCTTTAGGTGTGAGTGGAACACAGCTTACAGAACTCAGAAGACAGACTGTGAATTGGCAATTTTCCGGGGCTCAGGCCCCCACCCCCAAATCCTTTCCTCCTTTCTTTAAGAAACATTCCAGGAGCGCTCAGAACAGGCCAGGGACCGTGCAAGGCCCTATAAGTTACAAAGATGAATAAGACCCAGTAATCAAGGAGTTTACTCCCTAATAGAGAAAACTGATTTACTGTATATTAGTTTGCTAGGGCTGCGGTAACAAGGTGCCATAGCCTGGGTGGCTTAAACAACAGAAACTTTTTTTTCTCATGGTTCTGGAGGCCAGAAATCCACAATCAAGTTGTTGGCTGTTGGTTTCCCCCAAGGCCCCTTTCCTTGGCTTGCAGATGACCATCTTCTCCTTGTGTCTTCATATTGTCTTCTCTGTGTGTACGTCTGTGTCTAAACTTCTTATAAGGACACTAGTCATTGGATTAGGGCCCACGCTAATGACCTCATGTTAATATAATCATCTCTGTAAAGACTTTGCCTCAAAATATGGTCACATTCTAAGATATTGAGATTAGGGCTTGAACATATTAGTTTTTGAGGGGACATAATTTAGCTCGAAACATGATCTTTGAAGCAAATCCAATGGCCACGTGGAAGATGGAGCATCTCAGTCTTTGTGGCTACATCTTGAAAGGTGGTCAGGGAAGATATTATAAATATGAGGTGGAGATTGGTGGGCTCTTGGAGATTAGCTTTTCTTTTTTCTTTAGTCCAATAAGCTGCCTGCTGCTCTCAGTACAGATAGAGCTAAATGCAGATATTGAAGGCCCTGCTCTGTTTTGAAGGTGTTCTGAGGTAAAGGTATAACAAGACCCTTGCTTTTTGTGCATGGCTTAGCAGATGCTGCCTCACACCTTGGCATGCAGACTTGATAGTCAAGGAGGTGGAGAGGAAACCAGTGGTAGAGGCAGAAATGAATAACAGCCTCCTAAAATAAAATTACTTTGAGGAAAGGAGTTATTGACACTTATGACTGGGTTTCTACCCAAAAGGCTGTGTTTTTTTCAATATTATTGATTATATTCCCTATGCTATACTTTACATCCCCGCGACTATTTTGTAACTGCTAATTTGTACTTCTTAATCTCTTCCCTTTTTTTACCCCCCCAACTCACTTCCCAACTGACATCCCTCAACATGTTCTCTGTATCTATGAGTTTATTTTTATTTTGTTTATTTTGTTCTTTAGATTCCACATGTAAGTTAAATCATATGGCATTTGTCTTTCTCTGTCTAACTTATTCCACTCAGCACAATAACCTCTAGGTCCATCCATGTTGTTGCAGATGGCAAGACTCCATTCTTTTTTTATGGCTGAATAATATTCCATTGTGTGTATATATGTATGTATGTATGTATATATGTATATATATCCATTTATCCATTGATAGACACCAAAGTTGCCTCCATAACTTGGCTATTGTAAATAATGCTGCAGTGAACAAATGGATGTACATTTGCCTTTGATGTAATATTTTTGTTTTTTTTTGGGTAAATACCCAAAAGTGGGATTACTGGGTCCTTCTTTATCTCTTGTTATAAACTTTGTTTTAAAGTTTATTTTGTCTGGTATAATTATTGCTACTCCAGCTTTTTTTTCTTTTCATTTCCATTTTCATGAAATATCTTTTTCCATCACTTTTAGTCTGCATGTGTCTTTCAATCTGAAGTAAGTCTCTTGTAGGCAGTAAATAAAAGGGCCTTGTTTTCTTATCCATTCAGCCACCCTTACCTTTTGATTGGAGCATTTAATCCATTAACATTTAGAGTAGTTGTTGATAGATATGTGATTATTGCCATTTAATTATTCATATTTTTGATCTTATTTTTTCCTTCTTCTTAAAGAAGTCCCTATACAATATTTGTAATATTGTTTACTGTTCATGACCTCCTTTAACTTTCTCCTGTCTGGGAAGCTCTTTATTTGTCCTTTGATTCTAAATGATAGCTTTACTGGGTAGAGTAATCTTGTAGGTCCTTGGTTTTCATCACTTTGGCTATTTCATGCCAATCCCTTCTGTCCTGCAAAGTTTCTGTTGAGAAATCAACTGACAGTTTTATGAGAGCTCTCTTGTAGGTAACTAATTGCTTTTTACTTTGATTTTCTCTTTGTCTTTAAGCTTGGGCATTTTAATTATGATATATCTTAGTGTGGGCCTCTTTGGGTTCTTCTTGTTTGGGACTCTTGGAGCCTCCTGGGCTTGTATGTCTATTTCCCTTGCCAGGTTTTGGAAAATTTCAGTCATTATTTCTTGAAATAGGTTTTCAATTCCTTGCTCTCTCTCTCCTTCTGGTATCTCTGTGATGTGAATGTTCATATGCTTGGTGTTGTCCCAGAAGCCCCTTAAACTATTCTCATTTTTTTAGAATCTTTTTTTCTTGTTGCTGTTCTGATTGGGTGTTTTCTGCTGCTTATCTTCTAAATCACTGACTTGGTCCTCTGCTTCATGTAATCTATTGTTGATTCCCTCTAATGTATTCTTCATTTCAGTTATTGTATTCATATCCAATGGGTTCTTTTTTACATTTTCTATTTTCATTTTTATGTTTTTTTTAATCTCTTTGTTGGCATCCTCATTGAGCTCAATGAGCATCCTTTTAATTAGTATTTTGAACTCTGCATTGGCAGATTGCTTATCTCCATTTTGTTTAGTTCTTTTTCTGGAGCTTTGTCTGTCCTTTCATGTGGGACATGTTTTTTGTCTTTACATTTCAGTTGCTGCCCTGTGTTTGTTTCTATGTATCAGGAAGGGCTTCTAAGTCTCCTGGTCTTAGAAGAGTGGCCTTATGTAGTAAGTGCCCTGTGGGGCCTGGTGGCACAGTCTTCCCTGGTCACCTGAGCTGGGTGCTCCAGGTGTGTCCCTTGTATGGGTTGTGTATGCCCTCCTGTTGTAGTTGAGCCTTGGTTGCTGTTTGCATGTCAGTGGAGGTGGCTAGGGGATTGGTTGTGAGGACTGGCTAGTGAGGGGCTGACTCTGCAGAGCAGGATTCACTTTAGCAGGGCCCTGGTGCTTGCCTGGTCTGCCCTTTGGTTGTGTGGTCCTCGGATGCATTCCTGGTTGGTGCTCCAGCTCAGGTCAAAACTGGCCAAGGCATGCTGGTGTGCTGGGCATCAGGGCCTCCTGGGAGGGACCCTGCTGCAGGCCAAATTTAGCCTGTGCCCTGCCCATGGCCACCTGGCAAGAATCACTAAGGAATTTGCAGATGGCTGCCACCTGAGCTGAGCTTAGAGGTGCCTTGAGAGGCCAAGCCGCAAACCAAGGCAGGCTGCCACTAGTGCCCGGCTTGGGGCTGCTCAGTAAGAGGTGTGGGGCATGCTGAGGCCAGATGCTGCTTGTTTGGGTTTTGTGAGATTTTAGGAAAGTACGCAGCATGAGCCAAGACAGGCTGTTTGTATGGAAAAGACACTGGAGGTAGCTTGGGTGGGCTCGCAAGTTGGGAGGGGCGGGGTCTCAGGGAATCACGAGGGCAGGGCGACCATGTTAGCCAGATATGATGGCTGCCTGTGTCTGCAGGCCAGGAGGGGGAAGGGCTCAACAAAGGAACAGTGGCCTCTGCCAGCACTTCTATCTGGAAGAAAGCCACCCCTCCAGCCCTCACCCTGAAGCCAGACAACTCAGTTCCTCCCCTGTACGTCCCAGGCGACTTTCAATCTGCTGCCCCAGCGCTGGAGCTCAGGGCGAGCGAGTCCATCACTGAGTAAGTCCACATGGGGCCCTTTAAGAGTCTATGACTACCAAAGCCCTCCGTCTCCGCTACGGTCTCCACTGGTTTTCACAGCCAGAGGTTGTGGAGACTTCTCTTCCTGTCACTGGAACCCTGGTCTGGGGAGCCTGGGGGGCTGGGGCTGGGTCCCCTCGCTCCTCTGGGGGGACCTCCACAGCCGAGAGATTCCTCTCAGTTCTCAATTGTGGGACCAGTCTCGAGACGGCCTCCTCAGTATGACCCCAGCTGTAGGACGTCTGTTCAGCCAAATCTCTGGAGACTCCCAGTGATGGCTGTTCTGCAGTTTAGTTGTAACTTTGATGCGGTCATGAGAGGAGGCGAGCCGTGTCTACCTACTAAGCCATCTTGACTGCAAGTCTCAAGAGAATATTTTTATAATCGTGTCATTGTATATATTGATGAATAATATAAGTTTTTCAAACAACCAATTAGCAAAAATTATCTTAGTCCTTTAGCTCTTGTGTATAGTTTGTGGTGCTCAGTTGAGGGGTCCAAATCAGGTCACTTCTCTGAGTCTTGCTGACTCTCCCAGTAACCCGTCCAACAGCCCAGCGGGTGCTGACACACAGAAGAAACTAAAGATGCAGGTTCCTTTATCCCTTCAGAGTATCACTGTAGTGCTGGTTTCCTCCAGGCCACTTTGATTTAATCCGAGCCAGGAGCCAGGAATGACTTTTTCAGCGTATAGTTCAGTGAAGGTAAACTCATCCAGGTATGTTGAAGGAAAAACCAACTTTATTAGTTTGCTCTGGCTGCCATAACAAAGTACCATATATTGGGTAGGTGAAACAACAGACATTTATTTTCTCACAGTTCTGGAGCCTGGAAGTCCAAGATCAAAATGTTGGCAGGATTAGTTTCTCCTTGGCTTGTAGATGGCTGTCTTCTGCTGGTGTCCTCACAAGGCCTCATCTGTGCATGTCTGTGTCCTAATCTCCTCTTCTTATAAGGACACTAGTTGTATTGGATTAGGGCTCATCATAATGACCTCATTTTGCCTCTTTAATGACCCTATCTCTTAATATAATCATGTTCTTAGGTATTAAGGATTAGAACTTCAACATATGAATTTGGGGGGACACAATTCAGCTTATAACACCGACTAACCACCTGAAGGTATCTGTGTGAGTATGGGCACCTATGTGCAGCGCCGGCGGAAATGGCTGCAGTCCCAGGGCAGGAAAGCTAAGGTGGAGGAACTGGGAGTCTTAGTTGAAGCTCAGAGTTAAGATAAATCAGGTTAACCAATTGCTGACCATTACAGTGCTGGGCATTGCATTCTGGTCCCCATTCTTAGTCCCAAAGAGATCAGGCCCCTGAATACCCTGCCATGAATCAAGGAACCAACAACAGAAGGTTTGCACCTAAAAAGAAGTTTTTCAATACTCTGGACAACCCAAAGGACACATTAAGTAGAAGCTCTTATTTAATATTTTCTTAGTGATTGGAATGATGGACTAGCAAGAGAGCCTGTTGGGTTTCCTGGTGACACTGTGGACATCATTAAATAACATGCAAATCATTAACTAGGAATGTAGACAGGGTGCCCAGACTTAATCATTTTCTATTCCCACCCCTGGGTAAGTTTGGCAGCATAAATGCCTTCACCCCTGCCACGAGGAACTGCTCTGAAATGCAAAGTTTGACTCAGCCAGCAAAGTAAAAGAAATTGTAATGGTCTCATTTCTATCTTTTTGAGTAATGATATGCCAGTTTCCCAATAAACTGCATAAAGGTGAAGAAGAAAAATAAGTCTTTGACCTTTCTCGTTTATAACCACACTTAGATATTTCTCATATCTTATGCTGGCCACAGAGTTTTGCATAGAGGAGATTTAATTTCCTGCTGCTGCAGGCATTAAAATAGATAGGACCTCCTTCCTGTCTTCACTACAACCTGAAGCCTTTTATTTGGCTGTCAATCAGGGCTTGTCATTCACAGGACCCTAGTGAAGAGTGTTGCAGGTGAAATCCTTTCTAAGCAAACTGTTCCCACAGTGTAGAGCAAATAGGTGCCCGATGGGGAAGAATTGTGAACGCTGAGCAAGTGGAATATGGCAGTCACTGTCTGGGTGATGAATACCTTTCATCCAGATAAATGTGCTTCTAATTTGTTAGTTTAATTACTTCAGCCTTGCAAAGTCTTGAGCCAGTAATTCCTTTCTCAACAAATTAGAAGTCTTGAATAATTCTGTGGGAAGACTAATTCCTCACTCTGGTTTTTGGACATTTCTCTGAAACATATTTCCAGAACTCAGTTGGGTGCCATTAACAACTCAGTGCGATGGTTCTGGTTGCATTGTGATGTCTAAACATCTCTTTGGAGTGGCTTCTGTGTTTCTCACATTGAAGCATGAATCTCTTGGTTAATGACCTTTCCCAGCTCCCTTTTAAGGATGTGAAGAAGATTTCACCTTTTCCTAACAACCGGCAGCTATTGTTCCAGAGGAAGTGATTCCCTCTGCCTGACCGCGGTTCTGAGTCTGAAAGAAGGGTCTGATGGGAACAGCAAACACTCTTCACCCCTGCCTCTTTCCAAGGTTGGAGACTGGAAAATTCAAAGTTTGCATTATAAAAAAATGTATGCTTTCTCCGCTACTTCCTACTTTCAACTGCTGCTTGCTCCTTTGGCCCAGATGTACTAATTACCTGCCTTCTCATTTTCTCTATTTTGTTAATGTCTTTCTGTCCCCCCAAGTGAGAGTCAGCTTAGCTGGCTTTCTGTCAATAGGAAGTCTCTGCTAATTGGCATTTCTCTGATTTGCAAGCAGAATGATAACTGATATTCATAATGATTCCAGAGGCTTCGCAAGATCCTGAAGGGTCGCATGAATTCTCAAAAAATGATTGGATTCTGTGCAGAATAATTTTAGTGTCAGGTGTATTTTATAGTTTTCTGATTCATTGCAAATTAGACGTCTGTTTATGGGATATAACTTTCTATTTACCAGAGTATCTGTAGGTGGAACTCAAATCTCTTTTGGGAGAGATGGAAAATAGGACTTTTTCAATTTGGACGCTTCTGGTGACAGGACAGGGATTAAGTCTATCTTTGGTGCACTTTGTAGGGGCTCAGAGGGTGCTTATTAAATAACTGAGCAGTACAGGGGCATGGGAAGCTGTAGGCTTGACAAAGGATCATCCCTGAAGGAGGCCTGAAACGGAGGCCTGAACATTCTTGTTAAATCTGAAAGGTAAGATAGATGAGACTAGAACAGGATGTAAAAATGTAGGAGTCAGACATGGAATACAGGTTAGAGCAGACAAAAAGATCTCAATTTAGGGGTTTGATATGTTGAGAACAATTCCAGAAGGTGGAAGTACCAAGGTGGACCCTAAACGGTGCCACTTTCTACTGTGTGTGGGTAACTGTTAGGTCATTGTCTGTCACCCAGAGTCATGTGGAACTAAAGATGCCAGATCCCGAGGTCCTTATGGAATAGAAGGATGCAGATGACTGGTTGTCGAGACTATAGCAAGAGAAACTATCTCCTTCTTTCTTTGTGATGGATTTTGAATGCAGCAGCCAAATTGATCATATGTCAGTCTGCTTTGCTGGTTGAGGTGGCCAAATCTATCCACTCATCTATGCTGCTGTCTGTCTAGTTTGCATGCACAGGCAAGACCTAAAGTCAGCGTCACTTGACTCCAGGATAAATTCTCTGTACTCTGTGGGAGAACAGTTTCCCTTACATATTATAAAGCATCTATTATATCCCTTCATCTATACTAAGTAACTAACATCTATTGCTTTCTCTGAGTCAAAGCACCTGTGTAACAGAGAGGAGATGAGAAAGAGTTCATTATCCTTGTTTCGCATATGTATACTTCTGTGTAACAAAGCACCCCAAAACTTGGTGCCTTAAAACGATAATTTATTATTTTTCTTGAGTTTGAGCATTGACTAAAAGTTCTGCTGGTCTCCTTTGGGGTCTCCCATGTAGTTGCATTTAGTTGGTGGACTGACCAGCCAGAAGATTTAAGAAGGCCTCTCTCATGTGTCTGGGCCTGGGTGCTAATTGTCTGCTGGATTGCCCCTCTACCTGGCTCATTGTGCCCAAGGTCATATGCTTTCCCTCTCTCTTCTCTGTTTCTCTTACTCACTCTCTCTCTCCTACTTTGTCCTCCAGGGCTTTTCCATGTAATCCTTCTCTCCAGCAGGATAGTTTGGATTTCCTTGCAGCATGGGAGCTGGGTTCCCAGAACACAAATAAAGAAGCCACCAGGATAAGGCCTTAGCCTAGAACTGGCCGTATGTAACTTCTATCACCTTTGATTGGTCAGAATAAGTCATGGGGTCAGCCCACATTCAAGGAAATAGTGGGAAATATGTCCCACTTCCTGATGGGAGAAACAATAAATAATTTGTGGCCATCTTTACTCCATCACATCTTCTTTTAAAAAGTTACTGATTATCAGCCAAGGGGAGAAATACATTCATGCTTGTCTTGTAGTTGTTGTGAAGCTTAAATGAGATGGATGCCAATATAGCATTTAGAGCAGGTCAATAAATAGATTTCTTTTGACTTGAGGATCTACTCTCATGGGTAGAGACTGTTGTCAGGAATCTGTATTGCAGGGGTTGAGCATCTTTCTACCGATCTGTGCTTTAGTTATCCCCAAATGGGGATTAAATGAGTTGATATTGTAAACTACTTAGAACAATGCCTAGGGCATGGTAATCATTCCCAGGCTCTGATGATTCTGATAATCACATCACCTTATTTTCACAGCCATAAGGATTGGTCTATGGGGTAGACAGTTTACCCAACTTGGCTTGTTAGAGTCCTTCTCTAGGGTTGATCTATACTCTAGCAGTAAAAGGAAGACATCTCAAGCAAGATTAGCTTGCTCTCTACCATTTTTTAGTGAAATCTGGCATAGACAGAATAGCCATGTCCTAAGAAGATATCTTGGCCATGCCTTCTATCTTCACATATCCTGCCATTCCTTTATTCGTTATTCATTTATTAAATATTTAATGACTTTTTGCTATGCACTCAGCATCATAATACAGTCATAATTCTTTCACCCATGGAACCTACATTCTGGTGTGTGATATATACAAAAAAATTAAACAAACAAATGATTATGAGTTGCAATAAGAGCCTTGTTGTAGGCTGAGTAATGGCTCCCAGAGATGTCCATGTCCTAATCCTCAGCGCTGTTATTATGTCACCTTACATGGCAAAAGGGACTTTGCAAATTTGATTGGTTAAGGATCTTGAGATGGGTGAATTATCTTGGATTATTTTGAGATGGGTAGGACTCGTGTCATTAAGAAGCAGGGGGGGTCAGACTCAGAAAAGGGGATATGAGGATGGATACAGAGGCAGAGATTGAAGGATGCTATGCTGCTGGCTTTGAAGATGGAAGGCAGCCATTAGCCAAGGAATACAGGAGGCCTCTGGAAACTAGGAAAGGAAAGGACACAGATCCTCCCCCAGAGCCTCCAGAAGGAATGTAGTCCTGCTGACACCTTGATTTGAGGACTTCTGACATCCAGAACTATAAGAGGATACATTTGTATTGTTTAGTCACTAAGTTTCTGGTAATTCGTTGAAATGAAGTGATTAGCGAGCACACGCAGTATATCTATCTATCTTGCACAAAAAAGATCACCTCAGAGGTTCATCTTGCAACTCTTTCCTTGTTAGCTTCATGTTTTTGTTGATTGAGCTGATGAGCTGCAATTTAACAATGGCACTGTGTTCACAACACACCTCACCTAATAGTGAATTCCTATCCCACCCACATCCCTTTCTCCCTTCCTCTCTAAGGCCCTGCAGGTTGGGCTCTTTCTGGAGACTTCTGCTCTCAGGACTCAGCACAAGTCCCACCTCCTCCTGGAGTCCTGCCTGGACTTCTCCAGCTTGTCATGAGCTCCCTCCCGTTTGAGCTCACTCTCTGACTTATTTTCCTTTCTATGCTCCTCATTAAGTAGCAGTTGATTTCACTGCAGGATTTCCACAGTGGTTATTAATTACCAGCTGCTCTCTTTTCCTCCTCCTCCCTTCAGCCCCTGTTGCTGGCCAGGGCAGCTCCATCCCGCCCGGGTATAGGGCTTGAAATGATGGAACCAGAGCTGCACGAATGGAAACAAACTGCTCAGGAAGCGTCTTATGATTTTCATTTTCAAAAACCTTTCTTGTCGGGAAAGTGTCCCACAGCCTCTTCTGGTCACCGATCCTACTGATTTGCGTTTACCCTCTCGGATTTCCGGATGCTGCTGGAGTTAACAGAGGAGGTTCATAAACGTATTTGTCAGAAACAGGAGCCTCTCAAATCAACCCTTGCTCTCCATAAGTAATGTCGTCCACTACTCTCTCCATCGGTTCCCTTAAGTCTTCTCACAGGGCGTTAGGTTCATCACCCCAGCGACCCAGAAACTTCAAACAGTCCTCTGGACTCCACTGAATTCTGATGATGCCAAACAGAAGGTTCTTTCTGCAGAG
>NW_011888784.1:2457460-2460399 GCF_000151845.1 Pteropus vampyrus | reverse complement strand
TTGCCACATGATATGGAAATGACCTGTTTATATATCTCATTTCCATCTCCCATCCCTTTTGAAGGCAGAGAGGTTAGTGCAGAACAAAATATATATTATTCATCTTCGTAGAGTCACCCGGGGTGACTGTCTAAAGGATTTCTGGGCCCAGTCCCTCGATTTTCTAACTCAGTTGATCTGGGGCAATACCCAAGAACCTGCACTTTAAATAATCAACTTGCCTGATTCCAATGCATTTGGCCCACTTTTGAGAAACTGCCCCGGAACTTTGCACTGTTTTTTGGCACTAAATGCTCAATAATAATTTATTAACTGGATTTCATTGAACTGAAGTTTGAGATGAAATGGTAACCCCCTCATCACCTTTTCTGTGCTTTCTCTCTACCTACCCCCAAGCCCCATGATGGCAATTTTTTCTGCTCTTCCATCTAAAAAATAATATGCCCCCTCTCCCTCCCCACCAAGTTCTTTCTTTCTTTTCTTCTCCTATCGGAACTTTCATTCACATGCTGCAGCTGATTTCAGCTAGCTGTTGAATAAGCTTGGAAACACTGAAACAATTTTGGGGGGCTATCTTTTTTAATATTGAGACACAATTAACAGACAAAAGTGCACAAATCTTAGGCATTCAGCTTGATCAATTTTACCTATACACACCTGTATAAGCGCCACTCAGATTGTGACGAGACATTTACAGCACTCAAACAGGCTGTCTCATGATCCCTTCCATTCAATACACCTCCCCTGGGGTGACCCCATTCTGACTTCTGTCATCACAGATTAGTTTTGTCTGTTCTTGAACTTCATATAAATGAAATTGTATTGAATTTACACTTTGTACCTGGCCCTTTGTGCTCAACATTATGTATGTGAGATTCATTTATGGTCTTTCTATACAGCTATAGTTCTTTTCCCATTGCCATATTGTATTTTTATGAATATAAAACAATTATTCTTATAATTGCTGGATATATTTAAAACATTTTTTGGTTGTTACTTAAAAAAATTGTGTTAAAATATATGTAACAAAATTTAGCATTTTAATCATTTCTAAGTGGACAATTCAGTGGCATTAAGTACATTCAGTATGTTGTCCAGCCATTGCCACCATCCATCTCCAGAACTTTTTTTCATCTTCCCAAATGGAAACTCTGTACTCGTTAGACAATAGTTCCCCATTTCCCTTCCCCTGGCTCCTGGCAACCACCATCTACTTTGTGTTTCTGTGAATTTGACTATTCCAAGTATCTCATATAAATGAAATTATATAATATTTGTCTTTTGTGATTGACTAATTTCACTTAGAATAATGTCCTTAAGGTTTATCTTCTTTGTAATATGCATCAGAATTTCTTTCCTTTTTAAGACTGAATAATATTCCATTGTATATATAACACATTTTGTTTATCCATTAATTTACTGATGGACATTTGGGTTTCTACTTTTTGGCTATGGGGATTGTCTTTTTTAGTTTCAGGGTGTCCAAGGCAGGTCAGTGCTGTCCCAGAAGAGTGCACACATGCAGAGTCCTAGGGCCATGTGACAATGGGTGCAGTCACTGGATTATCATTCTGTGGAGATCCTGCAGCTGGAGCGAAGTGTTAGTTAGAATCTGAGAAATAAAACAGGAGGATCTGGAGCCTGGGAAGCATGTCAAGTGATGTGCCACCCTGGAAATGTGTAGGAGAGCGGGCAGAGAGTGCGCAGGGCTAGACTCACGTTGGTGAGTCTAGCCGCCAGTTGGAAAATCATTTCCAATAATTCGTCCAATTATTTAGTGGACATTTTTGGTTTCCTTATTACATGACAGAGTCCTCTTGAAGGCTGGGTGCTGATGTTTGCTCTTCTACCATTATCTATATACTGATAATCCACAAATATGTCTTATTAGCACTAACTTTCTCTTGGGCTCCAGAACCATATTTCCATCGGCTTAGTTGGCCTAATGTCCACAGGTACTTCAAATTCAATATGCCCTAAATAAAAAATTATCTTTTTAGCCTTGAAGGAAGTCCTTATAATTTACTCAATTATAAGAGCCAGAACGCCAAGATTGTCTTTAACTCCTTTCCCGGGCTCTATTCCATTGATTCTACTTCATTGTCATGCCCGAATTTCGCCCCACGTCTTGTTTCATAGGCACTCTTTTCTTCCTGTCAGGGTTATTTTTCCAAAACAGATTTGATCATGTTATTTGCAACCTCTTCTCTTGTATTTAAACCTTAGAGTCGCCCCATTGCCAACGGGATGAACTTTATGCTTCTTAATATGGTTTATACAGACCTCCAGGACCTATCATTCAACCAGTATCATATTCTATTTTACATATTTCACCGTATGCTTCACTCATGTTGCTAAATTTTCACATTCTCTAATATTGGACATTATTTCGTTCCACAGTATCTCTGCATGTGCTATTCTTTCTAAGAGCAGAACATTTACAATTCCACTCAATTTTGAAGAAGCAGGCCCCTCTGCCATTCTCCTCTCATCCTTTTTCTTGGAGGAGGTAGAACCAGAATCCAGAGCGAAGGCTTTTATACTGTGTTATACAGCTGAGGGTCCCCACAGAGTCCCTGGGGGCCACAGTGAGAGTCTAGGCTTAATAATGCCCCCGAATTTGCCCCAGTACAAGCTTCCCTGGACCTTTGGTGGAGATGGTAGAAGGAACTGTATTTGAGTCTACCTTCGATCTCCTAACATTCTGCTCTATGGCATAGGAAATTCATCAAATTGGGGTAATATTATCTCCTGTGTAAGAGTTTTGAACAATACACGAATAGATATATGTGAAAGCCTTTTATAAGCTGTAAATACTGTATCTATTAGTTATTAATATATACTTTACTCTTTTACTCTTCCCTTTATATTTTTTGTCTTCCTCACTTTCCTCTTTCTTCATTTTTTAGTATCTTTTCTTTTCTCTTCCTACGTTTTTT
>NW_011888784.1:2455325-2456325 GCF_000151845.1 Pteropus vampyrus | reverse complement strand
TTTCTGCTTAATTATAGATCCACAGGACAAAAGAGAAACTTTGCAAATAAAATCAGAGGATCTTGAAAGTATAGCTACCTATATTTAATTATTGGCAAGTGGATCATATTTGCTGTAATAGCAGTGACATATCCACAGTCCAGCTGGGTATCACACAACAAAGTGGGGCAGGGACAGGTTTAGGGCTCTCCTCAGGTCCCTTCTTCATGCAAACTTCCCAAGGCACAATGACATCACTTACTTCAGTACTCATATGTCTTATCACTTGTATTTTTCAATTATATTCTATTTTTCAAAATTGCTTTCTTTCATTGTAATTTGAGTTTTAAGAGATGGTTATTATTGTGGTTACAAATTTGTTCATTCATTCCACAGATATTGTTAAGTGCCCATGAGATACCAGTCAATATGATGACCTAGGACATAGAGTGCTGGGCACAGCAGATGTGGCTCTTGCCTTCTTTGCCTTTGGTAATGAGCAGGGAGAAAGATATCAAAACGTACCTAATTCTGATATAGAAGTGAACATAAGATCGTCAGTGATAACTGGAATATCAAGGGAAGTATAGTAGGTAATCCCTCCTTATCTGGATTTTGCTTTCTATAGTTTCAGTTACCTTTGGTCACCTGTGGTCTGAACATATTACCCGGAAAATACCAGAAATAAACAGTAAGTTTTAAATTGTACTCCATTCTGCGCAGTGTGGTGAAATCTCACACGGCCCTGGATGTGAATTGGCCCTTTTCCCAGCATCTTCATGCTGCATCCACTCTGTGCCCATTAGTCACTTAGTAGTCTCCTGCGTTATCAGATTGATTGTCCTGGTATCACAATGTATACGTTCAAGTGACCCTCATAGTAGCCTAATGCTGCATCACAATGCCTACGTCATTCATCTAACTTCTTCATCTCATCCCCTAGGCATTTTATCACCTCGTATCATCACAAGAAGAACGGTAAGTACAGTACACAGGTCTTCAAATAATGTCAATTCAGTCA
>NW_011888784.1:2449691-2453440 GCF_000151845.1 Pteropus vampyrus | reverse complement strand
TTCACTCTTGATGGACAAGTTTCCCCAGGAAGCAAAACCTAAGACCAAAGCTGACAGGAAGCCAAAGCTTCTTAGGGAGTTTAGTCCCAGGGAAGCAGGAGTGAAGGAAAAGGTCAGTGAGTCAGGAGAGGAGGGAGAGCTGAGGCGGGAATGCTGGCCACTGCTTGCTGTCCAGAGCTGCCAACTGCTTGATCTTTCGGGAGTATCTGCCACCTATGATGTGGTACACATCATACTGTATGAACTATTACGTCTCAGGACCGTCCTTGGGAAGGAAGAATCTGACAGTCACCTATCTACCATTTAGCCAAGATTTGCCCCATGTAGGGTTGCCAGATTTAGCAAGTAAACATATAGGATACTAGTTAAATTTGAAAATCAGATAAGCGACAAATAGTTTTTTAGTATAAGTATATCCCATGCAAGATACTACAAGTTATTTGTCACTGATCTGAAATTTAAATTTAATTGGGATCTTGTATTTTATCTGGTAACCTCTCTATCTGGTGATAATACCCTGCCCTTCCGGAGAGTTCCTGTGGGAATACTGCCTGGGTCCCAGCATAATAATACCTTGCACATTGGAGAATTACAGATCTGAAGTTGGAAGGCATCTTAAAGGTCATCTAGGAGAGTAGTTCTCAATTTTTTCCTACTTCCATTCTTCTGAGGCTCATAACACACTCCTACTTGTAGTAATGGCTAATGATAATAATTAATGGCATCTCAACTGGGGCATATGTGAGTATCAAATAAGAATCTGGTGATAGTGATGGTGGTGGTGAGAGAGAGAAAGAGAGAAGACAAGTGAGTATTAGTGCAGAGTTGAGAGACATGTATATTTTGAAAAATTCTCCAGTTGATTCTAATATATCTCCAATTTCCTCCTCACTGATCAATCAGCTTTAGGCACCATGGAAGACTTTCTGAGAAAGTATTGTTTGAGCTAAAATTTGGGGCTTGATTAGGAATTATCTACATGAAAAAAATGAGATTGAGGAAAGCATTTCAAACTATGGGAACAGCTTTTTCAAAGGCCTCTACGTGGGAGAGAGCATGGTGTGTGAGCGGAAACTGAAAATTGCCAAGACTGGATGCAAGAGAGGGGAGGAGTAACGAGATCTGTGGCTGGAGGGGCAGGTGTCATCCTCATTCTGTAGGGCTTAATATGCCACGTTAAGGGTTTTGTACTCGATCCTAGCAATAACTGGAAGCATAAAATGAACTAAATAAAGGAGCGACACGAATTAATCTAATTTTTATAAGAACAAAATTTGGTTCTAGTGTGGAGAGCAGATTTGAAGGGATACCATTTAGACAGTGAATGTCTAGCTAGGATGTGACATTTCTTGGGCAGTGGAGATTCAGAAGTAGGTGGATTCAGAAAATCCGTAGTGGGTAAAATTGACAGGACTTAGTGCTTTTGAAGTGTCAGAGAAGTATTAATAAAGGATGTATCTTAGATGTCTGGCTTACATGGTTGGATGGTTAATGGCACCAGTCATCAAGACAGGGAACCTTGAAGCAAGATGGGTATGGAATTAGTTTAGACCTGATTATTATGAACTGCTTTTAAGACATCTGAATGGAGAAGTCAAAGGCCACTGAATGTCTGGGCGTGATGTTTGGAGTAATTATTTGGGCTGGAGTTAGAGGTTGTGATCCAAGCTATGGGCATGAATGAGGATGCCAAGCACTGTCAGTTAAAGAGAGACCAGACGACCAGAAGTTCTGAATAGTAACTGGTTAATCTGGTAAGCTAATTGTTGAGCAAATCTCTTGAAAGAAGAGACTGCTCTCCACTCTCCCAGGTGACTGATGGAGCCCTCTGGAGAAATGCCTTAACCCAAAGGGGTAACTTTAATAGAAAAAATTTAAGTCATGTGACAGGTTTGGGGGAGGGTATATTTGAGCAGACAGGGCTTTGTGGTGTCTTATAAGCCTCAATAGGCTGGAAACTTCCTTCTGGTTCTACAACTGTAAGAACTTCTTCCTGTTTCTTTACATATAATGTGTACTAGACAGAGAGTAATCAGAGAGCCATTTAAGACATTTAAATTCATAAATTTGTGAGACCAGAGAAGCAGAATGTAGTTCCCTCTGTCCTGTTTTTTTTTTTTTTTTTTGAGAAAGAGGCAAGTAAGAGGAAAATAGGCAGATATTGACTTTTTTTGTGTGAAGAAACTTCTAGAGGGCCTCCTGGCATCAACACCAATTCAGCACCATCTCCTGCACCTTCTCTTACACATACCTAAACAGTGAGCCCGAAGGAAAAGCAAGATGCTGCTGTTTATTGTGTGTCTTATATGTATCAGACACATGGAACCTCTATGGAACACTTATGATGTAGATATTATTACCCTATTTCACAAATAATAAAAAGGAGAGACTCAGAGAGGTTAAATAACTTAGCTAGTGAATGGCGTATGAGTGATTTGAATATAAGTCTGACTCTCAAACAGTGCCATCTCCTATTCACTATACTTCTCTTAAGTGTTCAGCATGAAGCCAGCCCAAAATCTAGATGAGACTGGATCCCAAAACAAAGGTTGTATTCTGTCCTCTAGAATCCACTTTGTATGTTGGAAAGAGGACTCAGATGTTTTGGAAACTTCATGGGATAGAAAGGATTGTTAAGAACTAGCCTTTCTTTAACTGGAAAATTTCAATCAACTAGCATCCTCCATTTCCCACATGCTGCCATTAATTGCTGTTTTACTGTGCCACAGGGAAGAGTGAAAGAATTGCTCTGGGGAAGGAGAACGAGCAACACAAAGTCTGAGTAACCCCCAGAGTTTCGAGGATAAATTATCTGCTTAAAACTGGGTCTCTCTCTCTGTGCTTGAAGTTTGATTGACTTTGACTTCAGATTGAATTGTGAATTCTTCACGTCAGAGTTAACTGTGCCTCTTGTGGGTTGCAAGCAGCATCTTGGAACCTTTTCTTGGTCCTCTTGGGCTGGTCAGCTTTCTCATTTATTTCCCTGATACCTTTTGGGGTTATCTATTTTATTCTACATTTAGACCTGAGAAATTTTTGTGTAATTATGACCTCATTGTTTGATTAATTTCCTTCTTAAGAGGGGAAAGAAAGAGTAAGAAAGTCCACTGTTCAACTACACATGTGTTTTGTGCTCTTCTGGTTATTTTTAAATAAGGCTTTCCCCGGGGAATGAACAGTAACACAGAGACACTTTGCAAGGATATGCAAAGGTCATTTCAGAGCTGCCAAGAAGCCCAGGGTCTTAGATGTCATCAAATCTGGAGATGCTCCAAGATGTGAGCTAATAGAGAGGGAAAAGACAACTCTTATACTGCTGGGTCATATCTTCCGATGTGAGGAGGAAAGCATCCAAATAATAACACCACTTAGAGCAATGACAGCCAATATCCTTTGGGTACTTGCTCTGTGCCAGGCTCAGAGCTAAGTGAGTTTATATTTCCTCTTTCTCTTTTCATCTTCACAGTCACCCTCTTGGGTGGTCATTGTATTGTATACTGCACATCCTTTGGGGCCCAAATCTCGCATCAGCCCCTTTTGTAGTGACAAGTTTGAGCAGGCTTCAATGAGTTTTGTGTAGGTGCAATTAGAGGGAGCCTCTCTTTGGCCTAAGCCTCCTACCTCTCACTTCCTACCCTGAGGCTTCTCTGATATCTGGGCTTGGGATGTGGACCAAGTCCATAGATGAATCAGCCAATAGGAGAATGCTTCCCCCTTTCATTCTCCAGGCAGACTCGTCTTTCTTTCTG
>NW_011888784.1:2436477-2448286 GCF_000151845.1 Pteropus vampyrus | reverse complement strand
CCCAGGCCATGGAGGTGAAAAGTCCAGTGTGGGCAGGCCCGACTTCAGGGACTGCAACCTGTGGAGTTGCATCGTGTCCTCTGCTTAGAAGGGCCCTGTGCTTGGTTTTACGCTCTGCTGTTGTGGGCTTGAAATTCTTAATTTCTGAACATGGGACCCTGCATTTCGATTTTGTACCAGGCCCTACAAATTATGTAGCCTATCCTGAGAGTGGGGTTTCCTAACATCTCATGTACTCCACTGTGCCCATTGGAGGCCTCGTACTGGTGGGTTTCAGAAAGGCTGCAAAGGACTATTTGCTTCCAAGCACCTTCCCACCTTCCTTTCGCTTGGGAAGCAAAAGAAGTTAACAATTTAAAATGCAAATTCCCCTGGGAGAGAGAAAAAGGTAAAGAGCCACATACAGCAATCTTTATTGGGAGCAGGTTTTAATGAGGGTGGAAAGAGATGGCTCAGCCATGCCTGGCGGTTAAGGCAGGGGCGATGGGGTCGGGGAGGGGGCGAGTAGGATCAACCCAGAAGAACCATTGCGGTGGTGGGGGTCGACGGGGGGGAGACATGGAAGCAGCATATATTAAAGATTTCTGTGAATTCCATTGCTTTTCTGGAGCTCCTCTTCTACCCAATTGAATTAAATTAAATTTTATTCTT
This sequence comes from Pteropus vampyrus, assembly GCF_000151845.1. Lineage (NCBI taxonomy): Eukaryota > Metazoa > Chordata > Mammalia > Chiroptera > Pteropodidae > Pteropus > Pteropus vampyrus. The sequence goes on along the minus strand of NW_011888784.1, from coordinate 2,447,635 downwards.
CAAACTCTTTCACTCAGAGCCTTGGTCATCTTTCATATAATGGAAATAATAGAGAACTCGAAGGGTTAAAGTGAGGATTAAATGACCCAACACACAGAAAACACAGGCCACGCCCTCGGCCAGTGTCCTGCTTCCTTTCCCTCTCAGGACATCAAGCGAGACATCAAGCGACATCAAGCGTGCATGTGCATAGCGTTCCAGACAAATGGGAGGGCTCACCAGACAAATGGGAGGGCTCGCATATTCATCTGGGTAATCTGGGCCAGCGCCAACGGTCAAGTGAGGTTTGAGTGTGAATTATCAGGTTGGCGCTTTACACGATGACGGTGACGTTTCTCTTTTGTGACCTCAAAGGCACAGCTTCCAATTACAACTTCTTTCTACCCGAGCTGCAGACTTTCTAGGTTGTAAGCATTTCTAGAGCGCCTCCACGGAGCTCCTGTGAAAGCGGCCGCTTGACTCTTAACAGCTTCAGTTGCTTTAATTTAACCGACGTGAGTGTCGCCCTGGGGTCCTGTTCTGGGCATTCGTCCATGTTACACAGGCTGTATATTTCACTGGGGCCTCTCAGGTTTGTGTGTGTGTGTGTGTGTGTGTGTGTGTGTGTGTGTGTGTGTGTGTTTACACACTTGGGTCAAGTTTACTCTTTTAGCCTCATAATCAGCTATTTGGGTGTGGACAAAGAATAAATAAATACAGTAGATTCCATATTTTTCACCATCCAATACCCTTTCAGGCATGTTCGCCTTTATTTTGTTCACTGTATCTAATTTTCTCTGGTAGTAAAAATTTAATGTAAAACACGTAGATTAAGAAAAACAGTACTTCACCTTAATCAGCCTGACTTTGTGTTTCGGACCAGTATATTCCTTCCATTTAAGAGTTAAAATTTAGTTTATTTCTCAGCTAACACCGGACTAAAATTTTTAGGTTATATAAATTTGAAATGAGAACCAAATTCAAACAAACAAACAAAAAAAATAAGAGAAAATCTCTGGTGATTTCTTCCCTTCATTTAACTCTACTTCACTTTTCATGTTTTTATCAAAACATGATATATATATGTATATTTATCATATATATATCTCATATATATATTTCCCCCAAATGGGATTATACTATACATTCTGTTTTTGTACCTTCTTTTTAATGCTTACCAAAATAACACAATTTTTTATCAGCGTGCAGGTTTTCTCATAATACAATCACATGCTCATCTTAGCTCAACTCCATATGATTGCTTATAGATTTAATAGCTATAGTTTACAGCACCACTTTAAAGAGAAACTGATTGGCTCAGCAGATAAGTGTCACCTACCTCTTTTTTCCAGAGAGCTTTGTCATGGCCACTGGTAGCCTATGAATTAGCTACCTTTCAACAAGGTGACCGTCCCTGTCCAGTCAGAATTGACTGAAAAAGAGGTTGCCCTATGGGCAGGAAAGATTCTCTAGAAGAAAACGAGGGTAAAAAGGTACCCTAAAATAGATTTTACACAAGTATATTAACTCTTTGCCATATGCAGGAATCTGCATTTGTCTTTAAATTTTTAATAATGTTTAGCTACACCCTTTTTCTTCTCTCCTGGGACTCCAATGGCGCAAATGTTAGATCTTTTGTAATAGTGCCCACAGGTCACTAAAGCTCTCTCTATTCATTCTTTTTCAATCTTTTTTTTTTTCCTACTGTTTAGACTGGGTCATTTCTATAGTTCTATTTCCAAATTCACTTATTCTTTCCTTTGTCATCTCCATTCTGCTACTAAGCTCATTCATTCTGTTTTTTAATTTTAGTTACTGTATTCTTTCTTTCTAAAATTTTCATTTGGTTCTTCTATTTTTGTTGTTGTTACTGTTTCAAGCATATGTGTAATTGCTTCTTGAAGCATTTATATGATGGCTGCTTTAAAATCCTTGTCAGGTAATTCTAACAGCTGTATCGTCTTGGTGTCGGCATCGCTATTAGTTTCCTAGAACGACTGCAACAAATGATCACAAACATAGAAATTTATTCTCTCATCATTTTGAAGGTCAGAAATCTGAAATCAAGTTTTTGGCAGGGCTGTGGTCTGTTTGGAGGCCATAGGGAAAGTCTTTCCTTACGTCTTCCAATTTCTGGTGATTCCAGGCACTGCTTAGATTGTTGCTGCAAAACTCCAATCTCTGCCTTTGTCTTCACATGGGCTTTTTCTTTGTTGGGAGGTTTGATTACTGAGTCAGTCTCCTTATTTGTCATTGGTCTGTTCAAGATTTCTATTCCTTGTTCATTCAGTTTCACTACATTGTGAAATGATCCTAGGAATTTATCCATTTCTTATAGGTTTTCTCTTCCTCTGTGTTCATGTGCTCTCTTGTGCCTTTTATAAACACACATATTATTGGGTTTAGGAACCACCTGGGTAATCCGAGATGATCTTGTTTCAAGATCTTTAACCTAATTATATTAGCAAAGACATATCTGAATATGGTAACGTGCACAGGATTACCTTATTTGGAATATAAGGTATTAGGATGTGAGTATATCTTTTTGGGGGACGATAATTCAACCTACTGCAGTGTCTGTTTCTTTTTTTAACCATTTTATTGAGTTATGTGCGACATATAAAAAACTGTACCTATTTAATGTATATAATTTGATGAGTTTGGAGATAAGTATACAGCTGTGAACCCTCACCACAATCAATGCCATAAATAGATCCATCACCTCAAAAGTCTCCTCCCACTCTATTTATTTAAATTTTTTGTGATAAGAATGTTTATTGTGAGATCTACCCACTTGGAAAAATTTTAAGTATATGATACAGTTTTGTTAGCTCTAAGCAACATGGTTTACAGCAGATTTCTAGGACTTATTCATTTTGCATAACTGAAATTTTGTGTCCTCTGACCACCTCCCTGTTTCCCTATCCTCCCCCAGCCCCTGGTGACAACCACCCTCTATGCTTCTATGATCTGACTATTTTAGACTCCTCCTTTAAGTGGGGTCATGTTCTGTGTCTGGCTTATTTCGCTTAGCATAATGTCTGCTAGGTTTATCCAGGTTGTTGCAAATGACAAAATTTCCTTCTTTTTAATGGATGAATAATATTCCATTGTACATAAATACCACATTTTCTTTATTCATTTATCTGTTGGTGGACATTCAGGTTGCTTCAATGGCATGACTATTGTGAATAATGTGGCGATGAACAGGACGGGGTGTGTGTGTGTGTGTGTGTGTTTGTGTGTGTGTGTGTGTGTGTGTGTGTGTGTGTGTGTGTAGACATCTAATTTTTAGAAGACTTTAAGAAGCATTGGTATTAATTCTTTAAATATTTGGTGGAATTCACTTTTGAAGCCATCTGGTCTAGGGCTTTTCTTTGTTAGGAAGTTTTTGATTACTGATTCAGTCTCCTTATTTGTCATTGGTCTGTTCAAGCCTTCTATTTCTTCTTCATTCAGTCTTGGTAGGTTGCATAGTTCTAGGAATTTATCCATTTCTCATAGGTTTTTCAACTTGTTGATGTATAATCATTCATAATAGTCCTTACGATCCTTTTATTTCTGTTGTATGAATTGTAATGTGTCCTCCTTCATTTTTCACTTTATTGAATTGTCTCTTTTTTTCTTAGTCTAGCTAAAGGTTTGTTGATTTTATCTTTTCAAAAAAACCAATTTTTAGTTGCATTGATTTTTTTGTTTCCCTATGTCTATTTTGTTTATTTCTATTCTAATCATTATTATTTCCTTCCTTTTGCTAACTTTGATGTATAAAGTTACGTTGTTGGAAATCTTTTTCCTTTTTTAGTGTAGGCATTTATTGCTACATACTTCCTTCTTAGTACTGCTTTTGCTGAATCCCATAAGTTTTGATATGTTGTATTTCTGTTTTCATTTGTCTCAGGTATTTTTAAAATTCCATTTTAATTTGTTCTGTGTTCCAATGTTTGTTCAGGTGTACGTTATTTAATATCCATGTATTTGTGAATTTTCCCATTTTTATTTGTATTATTGACTTCTCATTTTATTCCATTGTGGTCAAAAAAGATACCTAGGATGACTTCAGTCTTTTAAAATTTGTGTACCTTGTTTTGTGACCTAGCATGTGACCTATCCTGTGTAATGTTCCATGTGTGCTTAAGCAGACCGTGTATTCTGATGGGTCCCATGAGTGCTGGCTGTTGAGATGTGAGAGCTGGTTGCTAGGATCCCCTGCCCTTTTCTTTGTTTTTAGGTGCCCCCAGATGATCCAGCCATTCTGATTTCCACAGAGTTCTGGGCGGGTGAGATACAAGTGGGCGTCTTAGGCAGTGCCCCAAAAGGCTGGGGAAACTGGAGGCTCATTTTGCCTTCTCTTTTCCCTTTGGGAAAAATTGTGGGCGAGGGAGGTCTCTCTTGGCCCTGACTGGGCTGGGCTGGAGGAGGAGTGATGTGGGTACAGTGGAACTGTTCTTTTTACTTTTTCAGCTCAGCTGTTCTTAGGTTTTGTGCTCTACCAGGTGCTAGAACCTCTGTTAGACTCTGTAGTTCTCACGAAGGTATTTTTGTCCATGGATGGTTGTTAGATCAGTGTTTCTGTGGGTGAATGAGGGCTGAGACCGCCTATTCTGCCATCTTGCTCTGAAAACAGTGCCTGTTGAGTTTCCTTTCTCATCTAACGTGAGATCTTCCCAGTTCTTGGTATAATAAGTGATTTCCAATGGAAACTTAGATATTTTGGATGTGATGTTGTGAGACTCTGCATCTTAGTTAAATCTTCCATTGCAGGGTCTTGCTTCGTTTTATTTGGACACTGCTCTGGCAGGGAAAGAGAAACACTGCCTTATTACTGCCAGGTATCGTTAGAAGTCCAGTTTCCCCGCTGGTCTTTTTTGACATGAGAGGTTCCTTGTTACTGCTGGCTGGGTGTTCAGGGCCACTGGTTCCATCCTGGCTGGCAGAGGCAGAGGTGCCTTGTTACTCCTTTCTCATGGCTTCCAGTGTCGTTGTGGGGGAAAACTCATTACAGCTGGGCTGACTCTCCAGTAGGCCTCCTCTGACACCACACGAGGTATGGGGGGGCGTTGCTTTCATCAGGTGGGGGTGCAAGTCTAGGCCCTCCACTCAGCCTTCACTGGTGTGGGTAAAGGCTACAGCTTCTTCTGTGGTGTTGACGAAAGTAGAGCAGTTATTGTCTAAATCATGAGTCCCCAACCTCCGGTCTGCAGGCTGGTACCGGTCTGTGGCCTGTTGGGAACCGGGCCGCAGAGCAAGAGGTGAGCGGCAGGAGAGCGAGCGAAGCTTCATCTGTATTTGCAGCCGCTCCCCAGCGCTAGCATTAGCGCCTCAGCTCCACCTCAGATCATCAGGCAGTAGATTCTCATAGGAGCACCGGTCCCTGGTGCCAAAAAGGTTGGGGACCGCTGGCCTAAAAGTTTCTGTTTTACTAGGCTGCCCCTTTCCTGATTCTTTGGTTAAAGGAGCAGGCTTTCATTATTGCTTCTTTTGGTCTGTACTCATTGGGGTTTCCAGGTTGCTGGCTTTTCCACCACCACCCAGTCTAGGCTACATGAGGCAAAAAAAGCACCCAGGAAGCTCACTTCAGATCCCAGGGTTTCTAGCCAGTCTGCCTTCTTTCCATCTTTCAGTCTTTTAATGTTTGTTTTATATTTAACGTCCAGAGCTTTCCACTGTGCTCAGTGGGAAGAATAGGGAAAGAATTTCTACTGTTCCACCTTTTTAGAAGTGGAGGTTTCTTTATTGGTGTTACTATGATATAAAGAGTATTTCCTTTTTTGGAGTAAGATCGTTTTTTTTTGTTTTTTTTTTTTGATGTCATGTGTCCCTCCTAAAAATTATGTAAACATTAATCTATGTTTTTTTAGTGCTTTCACAGTTTCATCTTTTAGATTTAAATCTCTAAGCAAGTGTTTATCAAAGTATGGCCTGTCACAGTTTCTGGGTTCCACCTATGAGCAACTGAATCAGAATCTCTGGAATCTCCCTTTACATAAAACTCTCCATATGATTAAATGCATGTCAGAATCAGAGATCTACAGTTTTATTCATCCATTCAAAAAAAATTGATGTAAGCTGGAAGGCAGGAATTTCACTCTTTTTTCCCTCTAAGTGATTAGCCAATTGTATTAAAACTATTTATTAAATTGTTCTCTTTTCTGCACTGATTTAAAATGCCACCATGATAAAATATTAAATCTATGTATAAATATAAATATTTGGGTCTGTTTCCAGATGTTCCATTCTGCTTCATTGATCTGTCTGACCATTCTGGCGCCAGCAACATACTTTTTTTTAATTGCTGTAACTCTAGTCTGTGTAGACATCTGAATGTTGCCCTACATCAGTCTCTAAAAGCTTCCTAGGAAACCATTTGCCAGGAGAAAATTAGATGACTCATATGTGAAGATGTTTTGTAAATTGCAAAGATCTCTAGCTTCTCAACCCACCCCTGACACCAGCACTTCCTAAAACACTGATCTCATCCTGTCCCTTCCTGACTCCAAAACCTTACTCATAAGACAAAGCTCATTATCCTGGCATCCAGGCCCTTCCTCTGCTACCCGGTTTCCATATACCTCTTCATAATGACCTCTTACCTGGCCTTCAATAAAATTTCTTCCCTAAACAAGTTTATCTACTATTTGTTTTCCAGATCTGCCTGATGCATTTCTTGCATTTGGTCCTGTTGTTCTACTCACCTTGAAGTGTGTCCTTCAAGGCCAAACTCCTTCCAGAAATCTTTTTATCTGAATTGTAACCCACCTGACCTCTCTGCACTCAGGGCACTCCACACTTAACACACACTGACCTATGACAGCTCTCATATGGTGAAATTGCTTTGTTATTCATGTTTTCTGGAGTGTATGTATCATCTCACCCAATGATGCTGTCATATCCTTACATTCTTTGCCTTCTTCTCCTGTGTGTGCTCCTGTGTTTCCCTTGCAAAGCGTGATGCACACGGTAGACATTCGCTCAGTATATATTTACCGGCCAAATAAGTCAGAGTAATAGATCTTGACAAAAGTCTGTGATTGATTTGTTCAAACTCAGGCAGAGGATTGGGCTCCTTGTTTGATCAATTTTCAGGTATGTGTTCAATTCAGAGCAAAGTCACAGGTAAACTATGTATTCTGAGACATCACCGCTTTATATTAATGAGCAAGACAGTGATCTCATGGGACACAGTGACCCTGTGCAGAGATGTGTAAACCCATGGCTGTCTTCCTTAGACCCTTGCAGAAATCTCCCTGCAGCTCAGAATGATCTCCACTGGACAAAAGGAAGATGTTTTAGAGATGCTGTCATCGCCTGCTCTGTCCACAACCCTGTGCTGGGAATTTACCCCTCTAAAGCCCTTGATACTTCAGCAGCCATTAAAAAAAACTATTTTTTAAATCATTTGATCTAATTTCTCTGTGGTCACAGCTGACTGGACTGAATAAAGGGTGTACTGTGATGTACTGGGCCAATCTGGTTCTTGTTCTGGTGAATCAGAGCTAAGAAACAAAGGATAGTTGCCAGTTGTATGTGGGTACTGTGGCTGAAAGATTCTGTAAGAAAAGTCAGGGCCAGGAAGGCTGTGATGGTAAAGAGAAGCTGAAATATGGAGGATTGGGAGAATAAGGGAGTGAGCCAGAGAAAGAATGAGAATGATGCTTTTGGTAGGAGGGCTGGTGAGAATGTATGTCCCTGGAGCTATGCTGATTGTGGAAATACTCTCTACCAGAGCTCTCTTGAGCTAATCCCTTTCCCTGCAAATATTGAGTCTCTTCTCTTCCTGCCTTGGAATCCTCATGAGATCATTGAGACTAATAAAAACCCCACTTTTCTTGACCAGACTTGAGGGAGCAGGGTGTCTTTGCTCCTTTCAACCAAATTAGCTTGGATAGAATAGGTGATACTGAGGTGAATATATATATATATATTTGGTTGCAGCAAATGAAGTGGAAGTGGCATCATCTTGAACTTAGTTTTGGAGATCATATAGCTTCACTAACACACTACTATATCAGTTGACCTGTTATTAAAGTTGGCCCAGATTTGAAGGGTCAGGGCATAGATCCTACCTTTTGATGCCAAAAGTGTCAAAAACTTCGTAGACATTTTTTAAAACCACTGCATTATTTTTATGAAATAAATATATATACATCTGCATTTATTAATTTTTGTTTTTTTAAAAGGATCTCGAGTAATTAATCAATGTTAACACATATGGAACAATGAAAAATAAGATTAAAATAAAAAGACCAATGAAAGGATGAATGATACAGATGTACCAGGCACCTGGACTGATTCTAGTTTCTTCCGTTATGCACTATATTCACTTCCTGGCAGTGAAGATAAAACATGAAGAACTTTGGCGTTTATAACTCTACCTGTTCAGTAAAAGGAGGTTTACAATTTTATCCAAAGAGTCACCTTTTGCCCTTGACACTGAATTTTAGGAAGACTTTACTGGGTCCTTTCATCAGCCACTGAGACACAGAATAGTCCATGCCTGGCTTTGGTTGCTTGACAGAGAAATGCTCTTTTAAGTGGACACTTATGACATCACTTTTTTGTGAAAACAGAGAGATAAATACTCATGCTAGCTTTTAACTCATTTCCACAGGGAACTAAGATGTGATGTGGGTATGTTGCTTTTTAAAGATATAATAGGGTCTGCCTCAGGGAACCCGTAGCAATGATTTTTCAACTCTGGCTGCACATTAGAATTGGAGGTGTGTGGGGGGTAGGGACACCTTTTAAAAATCCTGATGTTTAGCCTGTTTCTCAGACCAACTGAACAAAATATATGAGGGTGGGACCCAGCCATCAGTATTTTAATGTACAGTCAGCATGGAGAACCACTGCTTTAGTGCAGGGCTTGGCAAACTTTTCCTGCAAATGGGCACAAAATAAATATTTTTATTTGGGGAGCCATACTGTTTCTGTTGCAACTACTCAATTTTGCCTCTGTATTAGAAAAGCAGCCACAGGCAATATGTAACAAGTGGGCGTGGCTGTATTCCAATAAAACTTTATGTACAAAAAACAGATAGCGGCTTGACTTGGCCTGTGGGCCAAGATTTAGAGGATCAGTTGGTTTACAGTTCTTTTCAACAGCATCGTCCTCACGTGTGGTGCTCCAGATATGCAGATGCGAAAGAATGGAACACTTTTATGACTATTGTGGTTCACATGGGCAATTTGGTAGTTTGAATTATCCTTTAGTGTCTCTTTTAAAAAAAGGAGAGGGGTTAATTCACAAGCTTATGTATTTGCCTATGCACTCCCACCTTCTAGCTCTCCTCCATGCAACTCTTCTGTCCTTAGGACACAGGATTTTGGAGCGAGGAGTGACCTTAGAGGGCAGGACCAGAACTCTGGCCCTGCTCTCTGGTCCATAGGTGCAGCTCACTATTCCCCGTTGTCTCCCCAGGTGTGCCCGACTCCTCCTTTCCAACTTCTCAGAGTGGTGACGTGCCCCTGTGTTCCTGCTCTTCTGTCTCTTTAGATTACCTCGTGCTCTGAGTCCTGGACCTGGGCATGGCCTTGATTTGTTTCCTGATCATTGTAAATTATTTGAGGACGGGGTAATGCCTTTCCACCCCTGCTCTTAATAACTGTCACCTCCTACTTCTCACCGTCAAGAACACTCCCTTTATACCCAAGTCCAAAAACTTCCTCTTCTTCCCAACACCCCTTAACTTCTCTGCTTGTTAAGGCTGAGAATCTTCCCCTGCCCCAAACTTATCCCCAAACCATTTTGCTGGGGCTCAGAAGGCCCTACCTATCCTCTCCTGGCCATGCTTGCCGTGCTGTAGGCCTCTCTCTGGTCTTTCAGCATCTTTGAAAAGACAGTTCACACTATGTTACTGTCAGTGCTGGCTTAATCATGAGCCAGCTTCCATCTGTGTAATCTTTTGCTTAATCTCATCTGCATTCATGATTTTAGAGTCCAAACATACACACCGTCTTTATGAACGCACTCAAAATGTTCAGAAAAAGGAAATAAAGCTGTTGGGATGTAAGGGTAGGGATGTTACAGTACTCGGTCAGTTCAAAGATAATTAGATTTTCTCTGTACTTGGAGGTAGAGCTTCATGGACTCAAGCAGAAAGGTCAGGGCCCTTTAATTTCCCAAAATCATAAGCTCATAATTTTTTTTTTTTTAAGACAATGTGTTTTTGATTGAACTAATGTCTCTCTTTACCAGTGTTGCAATTATTATGTCTTCCCATCAAACTTTCCAGTGGAAAATAATGAGGAAGAAAGGGCAAAACTATGTGACTGGTAGGGGTGAGGATTTTCTCAGTGCTCAGGGTAGCTGATCACCAGTCTGGCTAGCAAAGTTTTCTTTTGAGAAAAACAGGAAACCAAAAAGCAGACCATGGTGAAACATGGATGTCCTGGTGAGTCATCTTCCAGGTGTACCCATACTGACCAGCTGGACTAAGAGTTTTATACCTTTATGTAGGACCACCTGAATTAAGCCAAAATATACCTGGAATCTTACACATTTTTTCCAGATTTGATCTTTCCCAGTATTAGCCAAGCCAATAACAGTCTGAAGATGTGAGGGTTCCAACAATTAGCTGCCTGTATTTGATAAGGAAACAAACAAGGGTTCACAGGCTTGGCTCTGCCGTTTAGTGAGTTGATTGCACTGAGTTGGTTGAGTGTTGTTGACTGAATTTTGCACACATTAGAAGAAGCAGGTAGAACTCTGCTAACCTTGTGGCAGAGTTGAGAAAACAGAGACCTGGTCCAGCACCATCTCATTCCTTGCGTTCTCCAGTAACATTACGCTAACTTCCTCAGAGAAGCTAAGCAGATCAGTTGAAGGGGGAAGGAGTACTTGACTGTACCTGAATTCCTTTCCAGTGAGGACAAAAAAAGATAATGACGGGGCGCTAAAAAGCCTGAGAATAGAATCATGCTTCAGTTTTTTGATCCTGAAAAAGAAGATAAAGTCATCAGTAAATGAGGCTACAGTGAGGATTTCTCTGAATTGCCAGCAAGGCTCTGTCAGTTATCTATTGCTGTGAAATACAAGATTCCAAAACATAAGGCTTAAAATAATGATGTATGATTTCTCACGTGCTGTGGGATAGGGGTTAGGGCAGGGCTTAGCTAGGTAGGTCTTCTGCTCTGTGTGATGTTGACTGGGTCACTCCTGCAGCTGCATTCATTCGGG
>NW_011888784.1:2424735-2434872 GCF_000151845.1 Pteropus vampyrus | reverse complement strand
AGGTTGCAACTTCTTGAACTGTCTACATAATACTTAAGAATTAACTATTTTCCAAACCAAAAACCAGGGCATCAGTCCGATAAAGAACACCCTTCCCTAACTGTACATTCATATTTAAAAAATATGTTTTGACTTATAAACTAAACATATAAAATTAAAATTGTACTTGATTACACACACATCTTGAACAAAAAGAATGATTTAAAATTCAGTTGTTTTGGAAATTCTAGTTTATAGGACTTTTCTTACAAAGCTAAGCTCATAAATGTTGGCAAATGTCAGTTATTATTTCTTTACCTTATTTTACCCTGGATAGACCCAACTAGAGAGATGGTGTTAAATAACAGTGTGTTTGTAAAACAAAGTGAGACAGAGGTTTGGCAAAATGTCTATTTGATTTGAAACAAGTAGACCAGAAAATACACAGTTTAAAAACACCTCCTGATTCAAGTATTATTCAGACCGACTTCCTACACTAACCAAATTGTTTAAAGTATTCATTTCATTTGTTATTGTGTCAAAACAGCCAAAGCGTCTGATACATTATTCTGTTCTAGTTCTTTATGACTCCCAGCATATATATATATTACAAAACTGAATTTGATCTGACAGTTTCTGTCTCTCTTTCCTTTGTAAATGATAATATTGATGGAACTCTAGAAGCAACACCAACAATGAAATTAAGTAATTTCAAGGTTTCTTGCTGAGGAATTAATTCTAAGGCACTACCAAAAAGTGCCTGGAAAGGCAAAGCAGAATGCACCCAAATGCTTCGTACATCTTGATTGTTTAATAGTGGTTAAAAACACAAGTCAAATCACGTTTATTTCTTCTTAGATATCATAAATGGACCCACAAAAATGGCAAATAAATCTACACAGCTTCCCCTTATATAAATGCATGCTTAAATTTGTTCCTTCATTGCATTTTTGAGCTTTCCCACATATACAAATACCTATAGTATCCAAATATGCTGTTCTGCTCATTTGGAAAAGCTGCCTGATGGTTTCCCCTCCGGCATTTTGAATAACTGCTAGCCGAAGATGCTAAATAATTCTCAGGTCTGTGCAAGTTAACATTTCTGCCCAGTTCCTAGTAAAATACAGCTGAAATCTCAACGAGAAGACGTACTCTATCATCTGACATGCACTTGATTGTGATCATGAAATGCTGCCTGCCCCATCCCTAACTGTTGAAGTTGAGATCCATGTAGAATAATTTTCGGCAGTCTGGTTTCCCCCAATTTTTTACTGCATGTGAATTAAAAATTGTTTTGTTCAATGATGTGAGATAAAGACTTGATATAGTTAAGGTGAATTTGGTGATATAATACACTGAAGTGTTTATCACGTTAAGAACTTGCTTTCCCGGCAGGTTTTTCCTCTCCCTTTCCTTCCCACCTCCACCATGAGATCTGATGCTGAGCATCTGTCCTGATCTTCCTTTCTGCCTCACATCTGGATCTGAATTCCCTTTCTTTAAATCCTTAAGGAGCCCAGTTTTCTTCACAGAAGTATCCTCCTATAGAGTTCCATAGTTACATCAGAATACAGACCATTAATTTCTCTGTTGATTTTCATTTCTCTTGAGTATCAGATCTTTGGCAAAGGTATAAAACTTCACCGACAGACTAAGACAAAAAGACAACAATTGCAGATCAGAAATAATTTGTATAAAGAGATGGATCAGTGTAGCAGTGCAGGCATTCGGTCCCCTACACCAGAATGTTGTTAGCCCAGCTGCACAAAATAGTATCTGCCCGGGCTCCAAAAGACATTTAATAAGGTCTGCTGCACCTTTTGATTAATTTCCTGTTGAACTTTTCTGGAAGAAAGACGAGGTTGGTATAGGGATTCACTCACTACCTTTGTTTCCTGAGGGCTTTCTTCATTTCGGGGTTGCAAAGTAGGATGTTTTGGAGAGATGAGTCTCTGGATCCATCTTGATGCTGCACACGCAGGTGGACAGGGCTGCCTTTGTGAAGACCAGAGTTTCCCCACCTCCAGCTCAGGGCTCATAGAAATTCCTAACATTTTAGCTCCAAATAGCCATGGAAGGCCTGGCATTGTTAAGGTAAACACATCCAGTTAAATGTCTTATCCCAGTGTATTGCACAAGAGAGGTGTAAAATAAATATCAAATAATCAACCTGGCATTTAAGCTTAAATCGCTTTGTGAAAGCTCATTGCTGACTTTACTGCTATTTTATTATCCTCATAGTTTGGTTTAATTTTAGGCAGAGTATCACGAGACATCTGCATATTGGTCGCTGGCACACACAGGACCATTTCTTCAGTTTTATATATTCAGGGATGTATCAGGGCACCTGGACCCTAGGGAGTTTGGGGCCTGGGAAAAGTGAATGGGAGTATTCTGTGGGATATTACTCGGTCTGTTAAAGGATTCACTCTGTTCTTCTGGAGCATTTTCAGCAGAGGTAATATTGTCTTTGAGGGGATGAAAATTGATTCTTCAGGATTAAAAACCCTTAGCTATTACAATAGTTTGTGGCCTTCCAAAGCTCAACTGAAACCGACAAAATCATAGCCCTTCATACTTAATTTCTCTCCTTAGGGAGAAATTTAACTTAAAATTAAAATGTATTAATTTAAATTAATTTTAAATTCAACTTATTATTTCTCCTTAGGGAGACAATAAAGGGCAAAAGGAGGCCGAGGAACACTGCTGTAGTGCAAACACTTCTCTGTGACTTTGGAAACCACCCATGATAAGCAGATGTGTACTCTTTTGTTATCTTCGTAAGATAAAACCAACACTTTAAAAATATTCCCCACTGTGGCTCTTTTAAGATGAATTCCTGGGAAAATAATTGGAATCTGCAGATGCTGGGAACAGACAACAAATGTTACACCAGCCCTGAATCTCTTCCCTGTACCTGCTTACCCTAACTCCCCACCATATTTCCCCAAATATTCCATCTCTTCTATGTGGCAGCTTTCTCCAAATGACCAATAAGGGCCAACGAGTCCAAATTTGGGCCAACTGTAAATTTCTTATGTTTTCTTTTTCTCCCTTGGAAATGTTTCTATGATTTCTTCCAGTAAGGGTATACTTTCTGGAGGCAGCTGCCTCTCTCCCTGGCATGGATGGCATGGAGCTAATCTGCACTTAACATTGGAGAAAATGTGCAGATAACTCCAGTAACCCCAGAGGCCCATCGTAACCTCCATTCATGTACTCATCTCCTGCCAGGGCACCTATACCCAGTGATATTTAAGTCTGGACTCACCTGGTCATCTCATTTGAGTCCCTTAGTGAGAGAGTGAGGCTAATAGATGTTATCTCCTCTTTATAAAAAACAACAACAATATTGGTTGAAATAGACCTAGTAACTTATCCAAGATCACACAGCTAATAAACACCAGGGTGAAGACAGCCCCTCCCCAACCATAGGGTGGGAACTGTAGTTTTTACTCACTATCATATCCTTAGAGCCTAGCACAGGGCCTGGCACATAGTAGGAGTTCAGTCCATATTTGTTAAATGAATACATTTCTCTGAGCTCGGGGCTGTTAGATCATCAGTGCATTGCAGGAATTTTCCTAAAAACTCAAGCCATTTATCTGGCCCATGGTTGACTTTATACCATGGTAGCTATCTTTTCCATTTTAAAAGGTGTAACACAACAGCTGTGGTGACTTCTTTAAGCACAAAGCTTACCCAGCCTTCTGAGAAGTTTTCCATGGAGTTCAAGGTGATCTTATTGTCTTCTAGGTTGTATTGCCTTTCAAATCCATTAAATGAAGTTAGTGTTAAAAGGCAAGATTTTATTGTTATTAAATTCTGTTATATTAGGAGCCCCAAATTATATACAGCGTTGAAGACACTCTTATTTCTGTTTTCAGTACAGTTTATATACAACACAAATACACTAAATGAGAATATGCTTGTATTCTGCAAGATGGGAAATGCCCAATAAAATTAAGTTCACTTCTTTTGAAATCAGTCATTTATTATGAGAGAGGAGGAAGCTATAATGAATTGTCACAGATTTGGTGCACAAACATCAAGCAACTTTCCTCTGTCTTAGCTTATGATAGGGAAACGTGTTCTGGCTAGCTCAGTAGGTGTGGGTTAAAGAAATTTCCAGTTAAAGAAAATCAAGCATTCATTCAGTCAGTTATGGGCAATAGGAAAGTTAAAGATAGATTGAGAAAAAAAATCTTGTCTTTGAGAAAATTATAGTAGATTAAGGTAAGTAAAACATAACAATAATTAAGTTGCAAGGTAGGAAGTGAGAAGTGTAAAAGGCTATTAAGTGTTTAGAGAAGGAATGGTTATTTTTCCTTTTTGGGGGTAGGGATAGGAGTGGGGAGTATCAAATATAACAGTGTGGAGGCAATATTTAGGTTAGGTCTTAAATTAAGGAGTAATCTATGTATAAATATTAAAACTAGTGGAGAAAGAGTAATCCAGCCAGAGAACATTACCAGTGTCATAGATGCAGAAAAGTGAAGGCATATGCAAGTGGACAAAGCATATTTTAGTGTGACTGGCGCACATGGTACTTGATTCTCAGGAACTGAGAAAGGCCCAGAAAGCTGTGGGAGTCAGTAGAGCTGTTCTCATTCTGGAATCTTGCTGAGGTGGTTTTCCTCTATTCCCCAGAAACGAGGCATGGCCATGTATCATTTTTCCTTCCAGCTTTATTGAGCTCTAACTGACACATAACATTGTGTAAGTTGAAGGTGTGCAACGTGATGATTTAATACACGTGTATATTGCAAACAGTTCACAGAAGGTTAGTTTACACATCCCTTTTTCCACATAATTACCATTTTGCTGGTGTTCATGTTATGGTGAGAACATTAAAACTCTACTCTCACAGCAACTTGCAAGTATACAATACAGTATTTATAGTTATAAATACTAGCGTCACCATGCTGTACCCTAGATTCTCGGAACTTATTCATCTTATAACTGAGTTTGTACCCTTTGACCAACACCTCACCATTTCCCCAAAACTCATAGCTTCTGGCAACCACCATTCTACTTTGTTTCTCTGAGTTCAGCTCTATTAGGTCCCACATGTAAGTGAGATTGTACAGTAATTGTCTTTCCCTGACTTATTTCACTTAGTGTAATGCCCTTGAGGTCTATTCATGTTATTACAAATGGCAGGATTTTCTTCTTTTTTTATGACTGAATAATATTTCATTGTATGTAAATGCTATATTTTCTTTATCCATTCATCCAATGGTGGACAAGGAGGTTGTTTCCATGTCGTGGCTATTGTAAATAATGCTGCAAGTAAACATGAGAATGCAGATATCTCTTCGAGACAGAAAATAGCAGGTGTCCCTATAGATAACTGGGAAAAGGACATGCTCCAACAATTCATGAAAACATGAAATTAATAGCTATTAAATCCGTAAAAGGATATTTAACTTCCAGAGAAATGATAGAAAGGCAAATTGTGGCCATTGTGGCAGAGACAGAGAGTGCTCACCAGGTGTTTCATGTCTTCCTTGACATCTTCAAGCCTTTGCAGTTAGGCTGGGTCACATGACTAGTTTTGGTCAGTAGACTATGAGCCGATGTGACTTATGTGGCTACTGGGCCAAGGTAATTAAGACCCAGTGTGCGGCCTCCAGTCCTCCCTCTCCCCTGCATCAGTTTTGGAGAACATATGTTCTAGACACTGCAGCTGTAAGATGGAGGATTTATGTGAAAAGAGGTAAGCTTTTATTGTGTTAGGCCATTGAAATTTGGCAATGAGCTTGGTGTGTCCTAGAAGGAGAGTAGAATTGTCCTTTGGTGCACTAGGAAGAAAGTAGCAGGACATTATGTTGGAAAGGGAAGCAGAAGCCAGATCAGGGAAGGCTGTGTAGATAATGGTGAAGAGTTTGAATTTTATTTTTTATGCAACAGAAAACAGATATTCTATATCAAGAATATGACAATGAAAATTGTCAGAAACATGTAGAATCCATTCTAAAGATTCAAGAAAAAAATCTGAAACGTCAAAAGATTTATATATAATATTTTTTCATAAATTATAATAGTGAAAAGTCAAACGAGCTTAAATGTCTAAAAATGTAAGAATGACTAAAGCATAATGTTGTTATTATTAAAGAGATGTTTTTCTAAAGGATTTTAAAGACAGAAATTCTTATGTTGCATTTAGAATAGCAGCACAACTTAGGTATAAATTAAAGAGGATATAAAAGATCTTTAACGAAAGATGAAAGGATTACCTGAATAAATAGAGAGAAATATCAAATTCCTGTATTCAGGAGTTTAATATTATAAAAATGTCACTTCTTCTCTTATTCAACTATCAATCAATAAAATTTGAATTAAAATTTCTAGAAAATTTTAATCAAACTTCACAAACTTGAGTCTAAAGTTCATCTAGAGGAAAAAAAAGTATAAGAAAAACTAAATTTAAAGAAAGAATAATATAGACTCCCACACAGCTGTGGATATTAGCTCAATGAACATAGTAGGAACCATAAAGAGACCAATGCTTATATGAAAATTTGGTGTATGACAAACCTAGGATTTCAAAGCAGTGAGGGAAAACATACTATACAATAAATGGGTCTGGGACAACTGAACAGCCATTTACATGAAGATATATAGTTAGCTCTGTGTAACACACAATACTCAGAAAAATATTCCGTACGGATTGAAGAACTTCGCCCTTTAAAACCACCCGCTATAAAAGCAGTAGAAGAAAATATAGGTGTAAAAAGCAACAAGGAGTTCCTCAAAAAAGTGCAACAGAATTATGATATGATTCAGAAATTCCACTCCGGGGTTACCCAAGAAATTGAAAATGGATGTAAACAGGTGCTTGCATGCTAATGTTCACAGCAGCATTATTTACAATAACCAAAAGGTGGAAACAACCCAAATGTCCATCAACAAATTACTGG
Source organism: Pteropus vampyrus (assembly GCF_000151845.1). Taxonomy (NCBI): domain Eukaryota; kingdom Metazoa; phylum Chordata; class Mammalia; order Chiroptera; family Pteropodidae; genus Pteropus; species Pteropus vampyrus. The sequence continues at coordinate 2,427,970 of NW_011888784.1, read as the reverse complement.
ATAAACAAAATGTAATAGAGACATACAACATATTATTCAGCCTTAAACAGGAAAGGAATTTTGACATATGCCACTGTATGGATTAACCTTGAAGGCATTATGCTGAGTGGAATAAGGCAGTCACAAAAGGACAAATACTGTGTGAGTCCACTTACGTTAGGTATCTCGAATAGCCAAATTTATGGAGATGAAAATAGAATGGTGGTTTCCAGGGTTTGGCGGAGGAAACAGGAATGGGGAGTTATTGTTTATTAGGTACAGAGTTTCAGGTTGTGATTACTGGAAATTTCTGGAAATAGATAGTGGTGATGGTAGCACAGTATTGTGATTGTACTTAATGCTACTGAATTGTGGCATTTAAAACAGTTAAAATGGTAAATTTTATGTTATGTATATTTTAGCACAATAAAATTGAAAAAAAATGAAGAACACTAGGGAGAAAAGTTAACCATGGAAAATTGAGACTGTGTGTCAGAAATGAACACTGTTTCATAGTACAAGGAAGATTTGAAAGGCAGAAGGTTTCAGATCATTGAGAATGAATACAAGTTGCTATTGCACAGAAATTAAAGATGACAGTATAAAAGTCAGAAAGATAAAAAAGCTATAGAAAAAGTTTTCAAAGAGACAGTGTGCTTAAGTTTTTATAAGTTGAAAACAATAATAGAGAGCAGATTTCTACTGAACATGATCCATGTAAGATTTGCAAACAGGCATGACAAATTTCTTGTTTAATGAGGATTTCATTTTTGGTCAAAAAATTGAGTCAGACAATTGTTCTAACTGAATTCATTACTTGAGTAGATCAGAAGCAATTTTTTAAACTCCATATTCTTCCCAGAATGAAGATTTAATTACAATCATGGAACGTCACTTGCATGCAAAAGACTCACATGCAATTACTAGACTGGAACAAAATGGCTGACTAAATAAGATAGTATATTCCTTCCACAAAGACAAGTAAATGCAGAAAATCGACAGAGATTGAAAACACTGCCATGATGTTCTTAAAAACAAAGCATAACAAGGATTTTTGTGGTGTAATATTTACTGAAAAAAAAAGAGAAAATTTTCTAAGTTCAGTAGAAATAATTTCAAAATTTAGTGCTAGAATGGCCAAACACGTAAGATGGACTAAACGATTGTAAAACAAATGATCTCTATCTAGGATGGAGCATTCAATATATCATTATTGATTTAAGAGGTAATTAAGTGTGACAAAATACTATACGAAAAATTTAAAAACCATATTACTCAGTTCAATCAGATTGTGGCAGGAACGAAAGTTGTATTAAGCAACTAAAGTCTATTGTATATATTGTTGAACAGAAGACAAAAACAAGGAGGCTGAAATGAGTAAATGTTGCATTGATTATTTTACACCTGTTGCAGAAAGTACATTTTTAAAAATTAACCGAAGAACTGAAACTCTTCTTTAGACTTTAGGCATTAATTTAGAAGACAGAGAAGGGCAGCCTGGGACAATGGCATTCACATGCTTAGTGAAGAAATCGATGCACAAGCTAGACTTTTGTCTGAAATATCCTGAACCAGTCTTTGTGCCTAACTAAATTCTAACTGTGCATAGTTGAATTTATTATTAGGAGACATAGTCTCAACTGTGCCAATTACAATCACATTTTTGGGGAACATTTCAGAGATTAGGTACGATAATGTCCGGACTAGTGTAAGATGGCATATTTTGAAGAAACTCCTATCAAATTTGATTTTGCAACCAGTCTCATAACATGATTGAGAAATGTGAAAGCAATTAGATTTAATTTAGATATGATACAAGATGCATTCAAGAGTTAGGCTGAGCAGCAGAAGAGTCTCAAATTGAGTGAAGTATGAACTTTGGGCAGAAAAAGAAGTTAATATTGAATTTGTAACGTGGTTGCTATTTAGTGTGAACTGATGTTTGCAGAAGGTAACAAGAAACACAAAAAGATCTAGGTTTAGCTACTTTAAAAGAAAAGTATTTTCAAAGCTTTAAAGAAAACAATTTTTCTAAATAAAAATGATATAAGAAATATTCAATAAAATAATATTGCAGTAAATAAAAGGAAATTAAAACAAGGAAACAAAAACATTTCAGTGACCCTTAGGAACAAGATTTACATATCAAATAATTTGGAAACTAATTTCTATTGAGACTATTTCCTGAGCAATATAGCATAGACACGAATGAAGATAGATATGAAAAAATTGAATAATGTAGTCACAGTTTTGGTTTTCATTATAAAATCTGAACATGATATATTTTAGTAGAACTGAAGAAACATAGCATGGATGTAGTTATTGCTTTAAAAGATGGTGAACAATCATAATATAAGTAGATTTGATGCCAATGTTTCTTGCTGTTGAAGGGGGTCAGAATATGCCACCCAAAACATGCCACTTTGGCATAAGAATTATTTTGAACTGAAGACAGTTAAGAAGCAGCAAATGCAGGAGTTCTCTGCCCTCCTCTCAAAGCAGGACATATATTTATTTCTGTGAAGGTGTCTACCTCTCTCTTCTCCTGCACTGAGAGGAAAACAACCCTTATCCTTGGAAACAGAAAGTCAGCCCCGAGGTGGGGCTGCACAAACAATCTTGCTAAACAACCCTTGTCTTCCATTTGTTTCCCCCTTATTTACTTTCCCACAGTTTATCACACCTAGATGTCCAAGACCACTTTCCTTTGTCTTGTCACTTCTCTACAATTTATTGCCCTTTGTTAAAGAAGTATATATCCCCTCTCTCACTTCCAGTCTAGCTGCTTCTTTAGGTCTGCAGTTCTTTTCTACGAAGGCCTCTGCGCAAGTGAAAATTAAAATATTAACGTCAAATAAAACTTGCATGCCTTTTCCCCTATCAATGTCTGTCTGTCAGTCGAGTTTGACGGTCCCAGCCACAGCACCTAAGATGGTAGAGGGAAGTTTTTGTTCCCTACACTATGCTTATTCTTTGATGTTCATGTCAGTTATAAAGTTATTGTCTGTCAGCTCCAAATCTCCTCTTTGGAATTTGGCTTCTTGATGCTGGAGTTGGGAAGGCGGGGGGGAGAAAGGACGTGCTCCTGTCTGTTCGCTTCCTCTTCCTGAGGCGGTCACTGCACTCTGGCAGTGGCACTTCCTCCCAGATGAAGCCAGTGTGCACTTTTCTAACACCTGTAGAAGCAGCCTCCTGATGCCCCATCTCTGATACCCAGCACCAGCCATCTGCTGCCCCCTCTTTTGCGATCTGGGTC
>NW_011888784.1:2406624-2423305 GCF_000151845.1 Pteropus vampyrus | reverse complement strand
CCCCCCTAAAGTTTCTATAAATAGGTTTTACTTTTATAATCAGGAGGGAAAAAAAGCTAGATTCTCCCGAAGATTGCGTTACTTTCCTTCTCAATATTAATCACTCAGGGACATAAACTTTTAGTTACTTCAGAAGGAAACATAGCTATTATAATTCATGAAATCTTTAGAGGCAACAGACTGCAACTTAATTTTTATATGGTGTTTAATTCATTTCATAATTGTATGGATAAATAATGTATGAAAATGAAATGGCAATTATACTCATTATATTCTCAAAGTCATTTGAATCAATTCAAGGCTGACAGAAATTTATTGTTATTAAAAAATCTTGCTTACCTAGGTATCTTTTAATATTTGGGCTCTGAATCTGCAAGGATTTTCAGGGAACCAAAGTAAAATAAAAATCCCCCATGAAATAAACAGAGTGAATGAGGTGTTTGCAAAAGTAACATGTAAATCTTGCAAATATTCATTTGCAAATGCAACATGTAGATGTTAAGTATTCCTCAAGCACAAGGGCTCGTAAATAAATGATACTCATTTCCTTGACAGTGCTTACTGAATAACTACCTCACGTCCAGTATTGTTCTCATGCTGGGAATACAATGGATAAACAAAATAGACATAGTCCGTGCTCCCTGTGGAACTCCTATTCTTGTGTGGGATATAGATGCGTAGATAGGCAATTACCATTTGGTGTGCCAAATAATAGGGCGAGATAAATCCAGGGAGCTCAGATAGCATAGAGGAGGGACACTTCATTTAGTCACGAGTATCAGGTAATAGTAGATTGTGACATAAAGAACTAATAAAGAAGCTGATGAAAGAGCATTGAAAACTTAACAGAGACGTGTTCCCTTTGCTTTGGGCTCTTGCATTATACTGTGTGCTCTGCCCGGTGTCCTATAGCAGATCAGGGATGGAAATATCTTTCAGTTATCAGTTAGACACTTTTCCGCATCATTCTCTTCTTGGTTCCATTAGATTTCTTCAGTGGGAGCAAAGGAGGGAAAGTATTAGGAGAAGAAGGTTGAGTGTGTGGTTTTCATCCTAGCTCATATTAAGAATCCTCTTCCAGTAAGTACCAGGCAAGCTCTTATTTAGAATTTAGAATGTCTATTTTATTTTAGAGTTTAGTTTCATAAGTTTTAAAACATCCTTTTGGGCACATCATCCTTGCTAGTCATAAAAAGGCATTTTAAGTTTTTTTATTTGGAACAATTTTTGACTCATAAAGAAGCATCCTGCATTTACAAGAGCTGATACTATCCCACCCCATCCATCATGTAATTTTTCCCCCCCTGGCTTCTAATGTCAGAAACGCTAGTTGCCTCTAAACTCGTCTTTAGATTCTTTTCTCTTCAGTAACAAGTGGAATGTATTCATTACATCAATAAACCTGGAAGTACACATTTGGAAATCACCTCATTTTGACTTAGAGAAAATGCCTCATCATCTAGTTTACTAGATATTCACCAGTGCCTCCTTGGGCTTAGGAGATAGAGAAGGAAAACATTCATATTAGGTGAAAATAGCTTCATCCTAGGCAGAGTAGCAATTAGAATTTTTGTCTCTTTGTATTTTGTCTCTTTTTGTATCTGGGTTATTATTATAATTCATTTCTTGCCCTCTCTGTCCAAAAATTCCTTAATTCTGGTAGATTTTCCCTTACAGTTAATAATAATAGCTAGCATTTATTGCGAACCTATGGCTCTCAGGCATTTAACATACCCTTGCTCATTTAATTCTCAGAAAAATCCTATGAGATAGATGCTGTGATCTTCATTTATAAATGAGGAAATTGAGGCCTAGCAGATAAGAGATTGGGCCATGGTTTGAACCCAGAGAGTCTGACACCAGAGTCTGAGCTCTTCACAATTCTCTTCGCGAATAACTAAGTCACACGTGTCTCAAGACTGAGTAATCTTCCGCGTACAAGCTCTGCTGAGAATCTCCAATAACTTTGTCTTGACTAGTATCATATAGATGAGGATGGCTACTTTTTAAGGCGTCTTCTCTTCTCCATGTAATAAATGCTGCTGATTAGTAGAAATAGTGGACACAAACGTTTCTAAATTCTTTAGGCCCATGGGAAACTAGATCCTTCTATTACCCAACTCATAGCTTCAGAGGTCATAGCATTTACTGTTGATACCAGGCATTTTAAGTCTGTATTCCACGGGAATAGGGCTGGTACTCAGTAGGAATGTCCAGACCCTGATGGTACTGGTTGTTGAAATCATGACACAGTAGGTAAATAGCCATGGCACTAACCCCTCAACTTCCTTGCCCTCCCCTTGGATTTCTATCTCTTTATGCCATCCAGAAACTAAAGAGTTAGTGTCTGACACAGCAGGGGGCTTCTTGGGCCCTGTTCTTGCTCTGCAGCCAGTATCGCTTGCCCTAGATTCCTATTAATTCATCTACACTCAGGGGAAACAAAATCTGCCTGCTTTTGCCACTGGGCTGAGGGGAGGATCATGGGAAAGAAAATGGCTAACAACTTGCTTTAGAAACTGAGAAATACAAACACCAGGAATGTCACCATGTGGAGGAGTTTCATTCTCAGATAGGCAGGGGGCAACAGAATGGCTTCTGGGCCCTGCTAGTGTAGTTGGCAATTTTCACAAGTGGAATTAGGTGTTAGATGTTTTTGTGATGTTACTAATGCTTTATATCTTAAGTTCTTGGCAGGGGTCCCCAAACTCTGAGCTGAGGACCTTATAGCCTGTTAGGAACTGGGCTGTAAAGCAGGAGGTGAACAGCAAACCAGCAAGCGAAGCTTCATCTGTATTTGCAGCTGCTCCTTAGCGCTGGCATCACCACCTCAGCTCCACCTCAGATCATCAGGCGTTAGATTCTCATAGGAGCACCGGTCCCTGGTGCCAAAAAGATTGGGACCACTGTAGAGTATATAATTTTTTATGCTGGTTCCTTTCTCTTCTTTTTTTTCTCCAAATTATATTTTCATTTTCACTCATTCTTGAGTGTAATCAGAGTGTGTACCAGAAAGTTAAAAGCATGTGGGTAGGAAATTGAAGGTTAAAATATTTTTTTTGGTTTGTTAATTGTACACTGAGAAACAACATAAAAATGAGAAAGCAGTTTTAAAATTTATTTTGAAATTCAGTGTCCATCCTCCAAGTTACTATTCTACTTTTTACTCATTTCAAAATTTATATTTTGGTCACCTTTTCTACAGCATAAATGTTTATTTTCTTTACAAACATATTTTAGTTATTTAATTGTTTTTTTTTTGGTTGTTGTTAAAATTGTTAACACCTCACCCCTTTGCTTAAAATTTTATAATTTTTAAAACAAAGATTCGATTATTTTACGATTGAACATTTCTTTTCTGTGATTTTTTTTTCTTTTTTAAATAGCTTAATTGAGATAAATTCACATATTGTATAATTTACCCATTTAAAGTATCCAATTCAGTGACTTTTAGTATATTCAGAGTCAGGCAATCATCACCGAAACCAATTTGAGAACATTTTCATTATCTGCAAAAGAATCCCATACCCTTTAGCAATGACTCCTCATTTCTCCCCACCCCTGTCTCCTCACCCCCCACCCCCCACTTTTAGACAAACACTAATCTATGTCCTCTCTCTGTAGATTTCTCTATTCTGGACATTTCATATAAATGGAATTATACCATATCTACTCTTCTGTGAATGGCTTCTTTCACTTGGCATAACATTTTCAAGGTTTCTATGACATATTTTTGATGAGATCACATATTGTCTTCGAATAGCTCCTGTATTTCATTGCTCTTTACAGGTTTACGTAGTGCCTTACCAAGTAGACCATAAATGTTTAGGGACTGTTTTGGCATCTTTGGTTTTCTACACCTAGAACAGCACTGCCTTCTGCTAGGAAATGATCCAATGATCCTTTCAATCATGGTTTCAGGGAGTACCTGATGAAGCCTTTATACAGGCCCTTTCCCCCCAGTATTCCATCTGGGGAAGGATACTGGTCCCAGCTGATCCTTCCCTGGGATTTTAGAACTGAGAATCAACAGCTAGTGTCCCAAGCCCTCTCTAGAGATGGAGACAAAGTAATCTTGTCTGCTGTTCTGTAGAAGAAGGTGGTATGCAGGTGAAGAGAATGCAGCTCACACGAAGAGATGCGCCATTGGGACACCCGGTAGCATTCGCATTTCTGGCTCCATTTATCTTCAAGGCCCAGCTGCATACCTGGCCCTCCATGTGGTCTAAAGAACACACTGTTATATATTTCAACATATTCTGCAGCATGTATTTAGATATGGGAGTGATCACTGCATCTAAAGCATCTTGAGAGAGTTCCGAAGTGTGGTTAGCTCTCTCTAGGGGTATGATTTTAATGGATAATCACGACCTAGATTAATTCATATTAATATTTAGCATCCTGGGTATTTTATATTAGTTGAAAATGTCTTCCATGAACAAATTTAAGTTCTCAAGTCACATTGATGATACATCACCAAATGTTGTGGGTATTTTTTTGTTCATTAAAAAATGGATTACATAGCTACCTGCCTATATGGAGCACGATCAGATTTCTTCCTCCACATTTCACTGGTTTGAATGAATAAATGTTCTTTCCCATTCTGATTTGCTTAGTATCATGAAATAAGTAATTGGAAATAGAAGACAGGAAGAAATTTCAGGCATGCAGAACATTTTTCTACTTTAAATGTATATTTTAGCATTTTGTGCATGCACTGAGTACTTAAAAAACTCCCCAAATGCAGAGTTATAATCTGTTATTACTTTGTAACATTACTTCTGTCTTCTTGCTGTTTAAAGAAAAGGTTTGGGTCTTGACACCTTAAAATTTATGAGACTATATATATTCTTGTTTATTCAGGTACACATAAAAGACAAACTCTAAGAAAAAAAACCCTGACTCCTTTTACTACTTTGTTTTCTGAGTGGGCATGTGTTGCAAAAAGAAAATCTTGGCATTTATAGCAATTCTATATGTTTGGTGGAGATTCCGGGCCATTTTTTTTTTATGCAGCCTTTTTTTTTTTTTTCCTCCCTAGTGTCCTATTTTACCACTGTTTGCAGACAAACCTTAGCATCAGTTCTTTTTACTAACTTATGAAATGGCTGCTTGGTTAAAGCTCTGAAGGACAAAGATAGGAGAAAGAAAAATATAGGTCTAGGGAAGGAGGATGTGGAAGAGGAAAATATGATGGGTCAGGAAAACAGGATGAGATCTGAACCAGATATTTGATAAGCCAGAGGGCACATCCCCTGGGGCAGGTGCAAGAGGCATGTGGTGCTGGTGCCAGCAGGGGAGAGGTCCCAGATCTGGGGCTGTGGTGACTCGAACACTGAGTCTACATCAGGGGTAGGGTCCAGCCTTAGAGTTTACAGTCAGATATAAAAGGCGCAGGGCTTCAGATGTACATGTTTCTCATTGAAGTAGAATATAGGGATACAGGTGGCTTCATTGTGATAAGACTCAAGGCTGGGAAGAGCCAGGATGCAACCCTATGAAGGTTCTCCAGGCCAGACTTATCACCCTGGGTGGGGACTTCTCAAGCCCTTTCACTTGGAGCACTGCCAAGGGGTGGTAGAGGCAGAGCTGGCTTGGCTCTGGGCTCCAAACTCCACTTCAACCATTAAAGTTCCTTTTATTATTTTATTTTTATTTTATTTTATTTCATTTTATTTTGTACAAGTGTATGGGGGGGGGTAGCGTGTACAATTTTAGGGAGAAAAAGCATTCTGTTGCTAAAATATTAAAAACTTAGAAATCTTCCCTTCAGAAGGTATTTCATCAGCTTGACATTTCAAGGAGGCCGAAAGCTACTCTAGTGGGAGCCGATCTTGTGTCTGAGAATGAATGTGCTTCCCCATCTTTCAAGGAAGTCACTTTGGCTCAATGGTCACTGATGTCATGGTGAGCCGTGGAAGAAGAAGGAGGAAATGCTTTCTGGGAGGAGAAACATGAGGTTAAAGGAAGTGATATAAGGATGGATCGCTGGTAGGTAAATGCTTTTCAAGGAGAGACCACAATTATGTCATTTGACCACATAGCATATATGTGATTGCATTTCCAATAGCAGTTAGAGGCCAAGTGTCACATGGGGCAAATAAGCAACTTTGAGTCTTGCGTAACAGATGTTTGGGTCTTGGAGGGCTGTTATTTTATTTCACTTAGTTTTTGGTCATTAGGGCTTGCCATGTGATGGACCTATAAAACTGAGTGAGCCCTAGGGACAGGGAACAGAGTTAATTTATTTTGACCTCAGCCAAGAAATCAGACCCAAGTTTAATTAGCAACTTGATTCAAGTTGTTTCTACTCTTTGTTGATGAATGCATGGTCTTTGGGTGAGGAGGGAAGGGGAGCTTTTGCAGCAACCCCCACCTCTTGCATGGGGTGCTGTAGGCCCAACCGGTCTGAATGGGGTGTCACCCAGAGTGAAGGGACTCAGCACCAGTGATTACACAATGAACTCTGAAAACCACAGACCCCTAACTGGGGAAATCAGAGGATCGTCTGCATAAGAGTTGCTTGAGTGTGTCACAAAAACAAAAAGGAGGCTCCTAGGCTTCCCCTAAAATATATTGAATTAGGATTTCTGGGGGTGGAGCTCAGGAATATGCATTCACACCAATTTCCAAAATAACTCCTTAGGCATTCTAACCTTTGACGTCTGAAATGGCTCAGATATGAAGCTTTAAATCTGGAGCAATATGATTTCACGTTGCCCTTTGTGGTGTTGTTCTCCAATAACAAGGACTCTACAAATTGTATTACAGGGAAATTATTGTGTCTCAAGAATTGCCGTATTTATGGTGAAGGATGAATCTTAGGGTAAGACCAACCTTTGACTTCCCACTGGAAGAAGAGAGAGGAGGGAGGAGGGGAAATCTCGAGACGAGGAAGAAAGATTAGAAATTAGAAGAGAAGAAGATGAAAGTAGATCATTCAGAAATATTTTTAAAGGAGAAAGAGGAGTCAGAATATAAGACAGTGAGAAGGGTCTCTTAATAGCCCAGGGAGTAGAAAATTTCTAGGAGGAAGTGATGGGCATGGTTCTGAAGTTGCAGATTCTGCTGTTTTGGCAATTAATATCAAGCAATTTGTAAACTCTGAGCGTATAGTTTTTGTTCACTAGAGGAAGTCGGGTAGAGTAAGGTATCAGAGGTTTGACCAGAGAATGGGGAATGATGAATGGAGGTTTCTCTTTCAAGATGATTAACAGTAAAGGAAAGGAGGAGAGTGGAAGAGCTGGAGAGAAGGGGTTTTTTTTAAAAATGAGAAAACAGGAAGAGCAGCCCAGCCTCAGAGCTGCAGCCCCCGGGTCTCTGTAAGGTGAGCAAGGAAGCATTGTCGAGTTACTTTTATATCCGCCTTAGCATTTTCTATTGTTTTGTTGCTGTCCTTCTTTTTTTTTTTTTTTTTTTTAAGGGCAGTTAAGGGTATACAGACCATGTTAAATTAATTTTTTTAAGATATGATTTTTTTCAGTTCACTTAGACCATGCGAGTCTGATATTTTTAATCAACTGGAATATTTTTAAAATGGATTTTCTGATTCTGAATTCATCATGACTTTCCTCCCTAGTGTCCTATTTTACCACTGTTTGCAGACAAACCTTAGCATCAGTTCTTTTTACTAACTTATGAAATGGCTGCTTGGTTAAAGCTCTGAAGGACAAAGATAGGAGAAAGAAAAATATAGGTCTAGGGAAGGAGGATGTGGAAGAGGAAAATATGATGGGTCAGGAAAACAGGATGAGATCTGAACCAGATATTTGATAAGCCAGAGGGCACATCCCCTGGGGCAGGTGCAAGAGGCATGTGGTGCTGGTGGCAGCAGGGGAGAGGTCCCAGATCTGGGGCTGTGGTGACTCGAACACTGAGTCTACATCAGGGGTAGGGTCCAGCCTTAGAGTTTACAGTCAGATATAAAAGGCGCAGGGCTTCAGATGTACAAGTTTCTCATTGAAGTAGAATATAGGGATACAGGTGGCTTCATTGTGATAAGACTCAAGGCTGGGAAGAGCCAGGATGCAACCCTATGAAGGTTCTCCAGGCCAGACTTATCACCCTGGGTGGGGACTTCTCAAGCCCTTTCACTTGGAGCACTGCCAAGGGGTGGTAGAGGCAGAGCTGGCTTGGCTCTGGGCTCCAAACTCCACTTCAACCATTAAAGTTCCTTTTATTATTTTATTTTTATTTTATTTTATTTCATTTTATTTTGTACAAGTGTATGGGGGGGGTAGCGTATACAATTTTAGGGAGAAAAAGTATTCTGTTGCTAAAATATTAAAAAGTTAGAAATCTTCCCTTCAGAAGGTATTTCATCAGCTTGACATTTCAAGGAGGCCGAAAGCTACTCTAGTGGGAGCCGATCTTGTGTCTGAGAATGAATGTGCTTCCCCATCTTTCAAGGAAGTCACTTTGGCTCAATGGTCACTGATGTCATGGTGAGCCGTGGAAGAAGAAGGAGGAAATGCTTTCTGGGAGGAGAAACATGAGGTTAAAGGAAGTGATATAAGGATGGATCGCTGGTAGGTAAATGCTTTTCAAGGAGAGACCACAATTATGTCATTTGACCACATAGCATATATGTGATTACATTTCCAATAGCAGTTAGAGGCCAAGTGTCACATGGGGCAAATAAGCAACTTTGAGTCTTGCATAACAGATGTTTGGGTCTTGGAGGGCTGTTATTTTATTTCACTTAGTTTTTGGTCATTAGGGCTTGCCATGTGATGGACCTATAAAACTGAGTGAGCCCTAGGGACAGGGAACAGAGTTAATTTATTTTGACCTCAGCCAAGAAATCAGACCCAAGTTTAATTAGCAACTTGATTCAAGTTGTTTCTACTCTTTGTTGATGAATGCATGGTCTTTGGGTGAGGAGGGAAGGGGAGCTTTTGCAGCAACCCCCACCTCTTGCATGGGGTGCTGTAGGCCCAACCGGTCTGAATGGGGTGTCACCCAGAGTGAAGGGACTCAGCACCAGTGATTACACAATGAACTCTGAAAACCACAGACCCCTAACTGGGGAAATCAGAGGATCATCTGCATAAGAGTTGCTTGAGTGTGTCAAAAAAACAAAAAGGAGGCTCCTAGGCTTCCCCTAAAATCTATTGAATTAGGATTTCTGGGGGTGGAGCTCAGGAATATGCATTCACACCAATTTCCAAAATAACTCCTTAGGCATTCTAACCTTTGACGTCTGAAATGGCTCAGATATGAAGCTTTAAATCTGGAGCAATATGATTTCACGTTGCCCTTTGTGGTGTTGTTCTCCAATAACAAGGACTCTACAAATTGTATTACAGGGAAATTATTGTGTCTCAAGAATTGCCGTATTTATGGTGAAGGATGAATCTTAGGGTAAGACCAACCTTTGACTTCCCACTGGAAGAAGAGAGAGGAGGGAGGAGGGGAAATCTCGAGACGAGGAAGAAAGATTAGAAATTAGAAGAGAAGAAGATGAAAGTAGATCATTCAGAAATATTTTTAAAGGAGAAAGAGGAGTCAGAATATAAGACAGTGAGAAGGGTCTCTTAATAGCCCAGGGAGTAGAAAATTTCTAGGAGGAAGTGATGGGCATGGTTCTGAAGTTGCAGATTCTGCTGTTTTGGCAATTAATATCAAGCAATTTGTAAACTCTGAGCGTATAGTTTTTGTTCACTAGAGGAAGTCGGGTAGAGTAAGGTATCAGAGATTTGACCAGAGAATGGGGAATGATGAATGGAGGTTTCTCTTTCAAGATGATTAACAGTAAAGGAAAGGAGGAGAGTGGAAGAGCTGGAGAGAAGGGTTTTTTTTTAAAAAAATGAGAAAACAGGAAGAGCAGCCCAGCCTCAGAGCTGCAGCCCCCGGGTCTCTGTAAGGTGAGCAAGGAAGCATTGTCGAGTTACTTTTATATCCGCCTTAGCATTTTCTATCGTTTTGTTGCTGTCCCTCTTTTTTTTTTTTTTTTTTTTTAAGGGCAGTTAAGGGTATACAGACCATGTTAAATTAATTTTTTTAAGATATGATTTTTTTCAGTTCACTTAGACCATGCGAGTCTGATATTTTTAATCAACTGGAATATTTTTAAAATGGATTTTCTGATTCTGAATTCATCATGACTTTACACTACCAATTAAGTGTGATGTTTATGTTTGCCGAAACTTAGAGTTTTGCAAGTTCTAGTTTATTATCAGTGTTTCTATAATAAACAGAGCATGTAAAATTTGAAATTTAAGATTGGCACCTAAATTATACATGAACTATATTGTTTGTAGTATTTCAAAATTCATATAACTTCTTTGAAAAACATAACTTCTCTGGAAACACACTATAAAACTTAATAGATTTTCCACTTTATCAGCTGAAATGCTTTATCTTTGTTTTTCACTGCACATTCCTCATTTTTTGTTCATTTAATTTGCCAATTATTTCTTTTGTAAAGTAGATTTTAGTATGCGCTTTTTATTTTAGTGCCTTTTCAAATTGGCATTCTTTGAAGTATTTTTCTTCCTTGATTAAAAATGTCTCTATGTATGTATTTAATCATATTAGCTTTACCTAGTGAAACTAAGCCATATTGTTTTAAAATGTAACATTGTGAAGTGATGGACACATGTGAAGTGACTTACTGTATCTTGACTATGCAAAGAAACTGCTTCAAGAAAGTCATTGAAAGTTTTAGCATTGTCTGAAAAGCAAGAGAGAAGGCAAATTAGTAATAAGTTTTTAAAATGGAAAAAAGAAGCCAGTTTTGCTTTAAAGTAAAAATTCTGGTTGTGCCAAAATGTGAAAGAAGATAGTAAAAGCAGATTGGGGATGTACAGTAAGTCGTAGAAGGCTTGAGGTGAAGTGAAGTTTATCTGCCTGCAAATAATAAGTTTGAAAAGAAACAATGATATGTACAGAAAATTTGACAGTATTAGATCAATTCTCATGCATTTATTTATAAAGTGGAGAAGATGCTGGTGAATACTGTAAAATATTACATGGGTGATATGCAGAAAGTGAAATTATAGTTTAACTTTTTTTTCTGTTAAAATAACAGCGAGATCATAGTCTTTAAAAAGGGGAGTGGGGTGCAGTTTACCAAAAACTCCCATGCCCCGGCTGATTTGTAATCAGTGAGAAGAAGTCCAAGTACATTTTAACATTATGGGAAATATATTTGGCGGGTGGAAACGAAAATTGAGAAAAGACTACATAGATTAATCCAAATGAATTCTTGGTATAAATGAATCATAGAATTAAACAAACAAAAAAGCAAACACAGAAAAGAATTGAGAAACCCCAGTTTGGGGTGTTAGATGGAGGGGGATGAGGAACGAGGAGGAGCCAGAGTGTGCCCTGAGGCTCCTTCTGAGAATGGAGGGATGGAAGTGGCAGCTAAATACTGAGTTATGGAGGAGAGAATTCAGGGAGTTCTGTTAGATGACCTTGATCTTGAAATGTCGGAGGAGGCAAGGCCATCGTCTTGAGGTGGGCAGGTTAGACTGGAGGCGTAAGTGGGGGACAAGAGGTTTGTACAACTGCAATGAGATGTGTGGCAGGGAACCGGCTGGAAGCAGTATGAAAATGGTACAGGTGTTTCTCAGAAAGTTCTGGAGAGGAAGGGAAAACATGAGGTCAGGGGCGTGGGTGGAGGAGTAAGCGTTAGGCTCTTTTCCTACCTTTAAAAAGTGTGGGCTTGGGCGGTGAGGGGGCTGTCCCCTCACCCTAGCACCGCTGTTTGCCTCTGACTTGTGAGGGCGATTACGCTTCAGTGCAGGTGCATCGGTCAGCATCCCTGGGCTCCGAGATTATTTCAGCCTCTTGTCTTTTTCCCAGATTCACTTTTTTATCCTGTCAAAAGCACTTTCCTGAGACACGACTGACATGAATTTACTCTGATCTTGGAAACAAAACCTAGAACCAAAAAAATAGAGAAGAAAGAAAAAAAAAAAGAAAGAAAGAAATCTCCATCCACATACACCTTATCAGAAAATTTCAGAGTTGTTACCACACATGCTTGAGGCAGTTTTCTGTTGTCTGGCGTAGGAGGAGGGCTGGAGTTCACAGGGAGGGAACGCAAGGGGAAAGAGAATTGAGAGCTAAGATGATTTGTCTAACTCCAATTTCCTTTTCCTGATGAAGTGGTGACCTCTACGTAGTAATTTTCTCACAGTCACTGTGTCCTTAGCCCATGCTGGCCCCTCTTGTCTCTATCGCTCTTCATTGTATTTCTCCTTTCTCTTAACCAGTGAAAGTTCTTCAGGCTCCGTGATGCAACTTCCCCTTCAATTAACAGGAGAATCATTTTGTTTGGTCCTTGATTTGATTTTAGAAAATTAAGGAAACATTTATGGAGAGGCTGCTGTGGGCAGACACCAGGTCTAGTGCTGTGAACAATACACAGCTGAACAAGAAGACACGACGTAGCGAGAGAGGCCGAGCCCGGCGGAGGGGCGGGCAACAGCCTTGTGCAAGGCCCAGAGAGATGGCTTCCAGCTGGGAGGGCCAGGGAACAGTGCAGCCGCGGGTGACTTTAGAACTGGGCTTCAGGGTTGAAGGGATGAGGTAAGATTTTGACCAGGTGCCAGGGAGAAAGGGCCAGAGCCTTCGTGGTGGAACAAACCAGGTGAGCAGAGGCACTGGGGCAGGAGAGGCGAGAGAGCCCGGCACGGTCTGGGTTGGAGTAAAAGCAGCGTGAGGAGGCGTATGGCGTACTATACTCGCTGTGCTCAGGAGTTGGGATTTTCTTCTGCGAGTGTTTCAAAGCCTTTGAAGGCTGCCTGTACGTCATTGCAAAAGCTTTCTTATTTATCTGCCCATTTGCAGTGCAATCTGTGTTTCCCAGTTTCATCTGTTAAGAAGGAAAATCGCGAGCCGCTTTGGCTGCTGTGATGCCGTTTTTGAATCCTGCGCCTTCCACTTGCTCCTTTTTATCTGGGTCTCGCTGTTTTGCTCGGTTGTTCTTGATTGCCTTCCGGCACTATCTACACACAGCAGGTTCATTTGCTTTGCTGCTTTTGAGAATTCAGGATCACAGTTTTGCCAGTTTTAAGTTTTAATAAGTTTTCTCACCTTTTCATGGCTGTCTTTAAAAAGAAAAAAATGTATCTGTGCAATGAGCAATAGATGGCATTCTGAGTATTGTTTGTTATGTTACAGCTGAGATGGAAACATTGAGAAACACCGTGAAATCTCATTCCTTCAGAAGACTTTTGGCCCTAAAACCACTTTAAATAAAAATAGACAAATGAGAAAATGAAAAGAAGGATTTTGATACATATAATGTTTGCTTAGCAAGCTCAATAATAGACATTTGGGACGGTTCTTCTCGTGGCACTTAGTAGGTGCTTAATTAAATACTGACTGTTCTACTCTGAGAGAAGAATTGTTTATGGTTAGGTGGGAGATTATTTTCCATACTGGGTACAAGTAGTTTTTATTTTTCATTTAGCCCCAGTATTCCACAATGCAATGTTACGATGTTATTTTTTCATAAAAAGCACCAAATCATCTAAATGTTTAATCAAAGGAAACAGTTTGGTAACTATAGTAATCCACTTGATAGATGCTTATGTCATTATTAAAAGGTGATTACTAAGATCATTATGGAAAAATATTATCGTGTAACGTTAAAAGGAAGAAAGCAGAATGTAACATGTCCCCTGAGATCGAAACACTTTAAAAATGAAGCGTGTCTATTAAACACAACTGAAGGCTGGGTCCAGTGACTGCTCAAAGATGGCCCCCAAATGCAGGACTGCAACCTATATCTGAAGTCAATATTCAGCAATAAACATTCCTGAATATAAACAAATGTGCTTTCAAAAGAGACCCACGTTAGGCAAACAGTATTGTTTACCCACCATGGTGGCGTCAAGAAAAACAAATTTGCTCGTTAGCTCTTCTCCTCCACTTTCTTGTCTCCCCTAATACTTTTTGTTGGGTTGTTTTCTCTAAAACTGATGCAGAGATGACCTTTGCCACCAAATTATTGTTGTTTGCACACCTCCCCCCAAACTCAGACTCTATGGTTAGGCCCACTGCTGCTTGTGGCCTTGAGCTTTCTCAGAATCATGGATTATATATATCTGTCCGTGACTGGTTATTAGATGAACTCATTCACATTAATACTCATAGCTGCCTTCTTCCCAGAGTGTCTGGGAATGAAATGGGCAGTAACGATCAATTGCCTGGCTCTCAAAGATGCACAGAGTCTGGAAGGTAACTTAGGCAGATGCGCAGGTGATGGGTTTATGGCGGAGGACCCCTGGCAGAAAGTGAAGATCTAGAATAAAATCCTGCTTTTAAAAAAAAGAGAGAGGAAGAAATGGCCACCAGCTTCTTGGGCTTTGATCACCGTGCTCTCAAATGGGCATGCGGGTCATTACAAGAGGTTTTTACTGTCTTCGAAGAAAGGAAGTTACTTCAGTGATTCTTAGTCTCTGGTGTTCAGTCCTTATTTTCTTCTCCCGTCCCTTCTGCCATCTATTTTATGGGCTATGCTTTCCTGACGATGCCTCCCCGCTGGGCTCTCGGAGCACAGCTGCAGCTTGCCCAGCCTCCCTCTCTGCCTATACTCACACAGTCACGTCAGTTTGGGAAAAATGAGAAAAGCAAAAGCAAACTCTCTCTCAACTCTCCTTCGTTTGTGCTTCTGCAGTGGTGGAGTTGACACGTTGCCCTTTCCAGAGACATCCAGGATGAGAAATTATCAAATTTCTGTTGAAGTAAGCTCCTCCGATACCTGACTGGCATGCCTCCGTGTGTGCATCAACAGGCACACCCCTGAAATATTGCTTACAAATGGTGGCGTCTCTGATCAGAAACATGCAGTTGAGTGTTGGCTAATTGTTTGCCTGCCTTTCTTCCTGATCCTTCACCTCTCGATCTGGGAGCCAAAATGCAGAACCAAATGGGCTCTCGAGATGATCTGGCTCACCCTCCATTTTCCATATGAGGAAACTGATACCCAAAGAACATTGCTGGAGATGATCCAAGTGACAGTTAGGGGAAAAGATCCCAGATCACTTCCATCCCAGTCTGGCAGCCTTTTCATTATGTCATCATGCTTCCTTGAGTTACTTTCCTGACCCAGAAACTTTAAAGATGCTATGCGGGAAACCCCAGGTTTCCTTCATAGCTTTGTCCAAATGCCATCTCTTTCACCCAAGCTTTTACAGACGGACCCAGTCATAAGAGAACTCTGCATCCTCCAATCTCACGTGGCATTTTTTTTAAGCCATGCAAAGCATTATAGTCTACAGCACTGCTGTCAGTTAGTGTTGATTATGCCCATATTCTACCCTCCCTACTAGATGATAAGAGTTGTACCTTTTTTCATATTTGTTTTTGCCATAATGTTGGCACACTGCTTGGCAATGGTGGACACTCAACAAAGGTATGCTGCACAAATGAATGAGAGAATGAATGAATGAACAATGAACCCATTGGAATGGCACCTTTGTTCCCTCCTGGAATGGAGTGCTGTAGATCAAAGCATGATGCATCTCTGGGGACCGGGAGCTTTGTGAATTATGGGGAAGTCTCTCTCTCTCTGGCTGAGCGGGCAGTGATAACATTAAAACTACAACCTTGGAGTAGCAAGCAGTGATTTAGGAAGTACATTCATATGGGCTCTTCATAAATAAATCAACTCAATTGCTGCCAGTAGCCAGTCAGGCAGGTGTGCCCCTCAACAGAGCAGGTCTCTGGTATTCAACTGGCTAGGATGTTTACTGCTACTGAAAATTACTCCAGCATCGGTGTCCCTGCACAAATCGTGGCTTCTTGTCATCAGTCTCTGCCTCTTTGAGGACTTTCCAACTAGGAGAGGGCAGAAATAGCTCACTGTTTAGTCAAATTGTTAAGCAAATGACAATAATCCCTTAGATCGGTACATAACTTTATAGTTTACAAAGTGCCTTATGTCTAACACTTTATTTACCCCTTACAACTTTTCCCTCATCTTTCGTCCTCATCACCCTCCCCAAAAGATCCTAGTTCATACTTCCTGTCAGCTGGAATAGTGTCACCCCATCTCTGTGTATGAATCTGGTCCATTCACTGCGCTCCAGATCAAATGCCATCCCCTGAAGCCTGACCTGGAAATCTAAGCACATTCCGGTGACTCCAGAGCACTTTGGGATTTCAGACAGTTCCTGACTGTAAGACAAAGTGATTAATGCTGTCTCGGGCAGAGATGCCACATGTTTTCACTGTGTATCTGATACTTAGACACTTGGGTTGAACAACAGAATGATTGAACAATACTAATATTATTTATAATTTAAAGGTGTGATGGATGGGAGAAGTAGATATGTGATTAGTCAGAAATGGGTAGGTTAAGGGGAACTTATGAAGTGGTTGGTTAGTAGAGCCTCTTGAAGGTGGGGCCTCACTGGTATAATCACCATATCCGGTGTCTTCCATGACACTTGGTATATAGAAGGCTCTTAAAAATGTTGACTGAGTACTTTTGTTCGTTTATTCATTCCCTTTTGGGGAGAAGATGGTCCTCAGAATGCAGTCTCCCTGAAGACAAGGGCCGTGTCTCTCTCCTTCCCCAGTGCCTTTGCAGACTGCCCGGTGTAATTCGTCCTCCATCAATATTTGTTGAAAGAGTGATTGAATTGAGTAGAGAGAACGTGAGCTTTGGACTCTGACAGTCCTGTGCTTAAACCCCAACTCCGGCACTCACCAGCTGTAC
>NW_011888784.1:2394803-2405289 GCF_000151845.1 Pteropus vampyrus | reverse complement strand
ATGATTCCCAGGGGGAGGCAGTGGCTACAGGAGCGAAGTCCCTGGGAGGGCGAGGGGTCCAGCGCATGTGTTTTGAGAGGCTGTTCTGGAAAGAGGGAGAGCATAAGTAATGTCCCCTTTGAGAGATTCTGGGCGTGAGAGTTAAAATGACTTGAGAGAAGTGACGTCTATGGACCAGCTACATAAGCATTTTCTTTAAACAAAAAAATGTCATCCTGCAAGTGGAGGTCAGCCACCTCCTATTGTCAAAATATTACCAGGAGATCTGAAGTCTCTAGGCTCGAGGCATAGAGAAGGGAAATAGTAACTTCTTGAGAGGGGGAGCCTGGAAAAGGAAGGGGAACAGAGCGTGAGGGCAGGGAAGGAAAGCAAAAAGGGAGAAAGAGAAAAGAAAGAGGCGGCAGGGAGAAAGAAGCCAGGGGCTATGTCAGAGGCTCCCCAGGGACACATGCGGCTCTGCCCTTTAACTAACAGCTAAGGACAAGAGGTGCTGTGAGTCACAGGAAACCTCTGTAACCAGCGCAGGTGTGGGTACACAGCCCAGCTATGCTCCCGGCCCGCGAGGAAGGAAGTGCAGTGACAGAGGCCTGGCTATAATTAGCACCCACCGGTAGCCTAGAAAGCTGCCTGCTCTGAGGTCTGTGAGTTCAGAGCCAGCACTTGAAAACAGGGGTGTGCAAACAGCCCATGGAAACCGCTGCTGGAGGTCGGCCTGTGAAGCGTCGCCCTGCAGGCCGTTGCCCTGAGTGCCGCCCCTGGAGCCAGCAGGGCTAATGTTAGCATGCGGGCGCCCAGGGTTCCTGGACTATCGCTTATCTGTCTGGGCAAACATCCTCCGTGGCTGGCTTTCCCGGGCTCCTGGGGCAGCCCCAGCCTGTGGGGGTGGCACTGCCTTGGCAGATGGGGATGGGGGGAGACTGGCCTTGGCAGACGCAGAGGGCAATGCTTTCCCAAGGCCTTGTCTCCTTGGAGAGCCTTTCGAACGCCTTGGCACATCCATGCTGTTCTCCCCCACGCAGGCCCATCTTTGGCTTGGCTGCTTATTTCCCACAAGGGGACATCTTCTTTTAAAAAATTTTTGCAATGAAATATGGAGGAAACCCTTCAACGGTGGACACAAAGGTCCCCCTGCTGCTATGCTCCGTTATTCATTTAACCTTGGGGGCAGGTGGCAGGGACCCCCTGATGACCGGTGTTCTGCCTCCTCCCTCTCTCCGCCTGTCTAACCCTAAGAAAGTTCTTCCTTATCCGATCCCACGTTACTTTTCTTGTAACTCTCTATCTCCAGTCTTGGTTTTCTCTCTGGACATCCCAGAATTAGCTGTCTTCCCTCTCCAAATAAGAGCTTTCCTTTGTATTTGTGAAACAAATCATTGCTTCTTGCCTGTTTTCTCTTTTCCAGTCTGATCACCCCCACTTAACTCTGAGTACCCACTAATTCACTAAATATCTGGTTCTTGCCAGCTGAGTGCTTTCTCCTGTGCTAGGTGCTGGGGTGTATCCATTAACAGAATGTAGCCCTGGGAACCGAAGGAACTCACATTTTTGTTTAAAGGGACGCTAGTGGACAAAATAGAAACGTCATAAAAGGAGAATATGAGGTGATAAGAATCATAATAGAGATACAAAGTTTCTAATTTCTCTTGAGGCTTATCATATCTTGGTGCCAGGTGTGCTGTGCACATGATCATAGAATTCATGACATCATCATCAACTTATACACAGGCCAAGAACCCTGCCAGCCTCACAGGGCTGTTTAAGGTGCTGCCAACCTTACATCAAAGGGCAGTTTCAAGAATTCAAACCACCGAGAAAAATGCAAAGTTTCACCCTAAAGTTCACACACCAAGAGCAAGGATTGGAACTCAGTCCATCTGGGTGCAGAGCGCCTCCATTTGATCACGATGCCGTTTGCTTTCCTGGAGGGCTCTGAGAATACAAAGGGAGCAAGGGTATAGGAGGTTCTTTAGCAGGGCTGCTGCCTCTGACCTGTGCTGAAAAGATGTTTTTAGATACTCCCCCAGCAGGAAGCACGATGTGCTAGCTCTGACCTTGCCGTGCTTCTTGGCACACACCATCCCGTTTCATGTTACTGACACCTCGCTGCTCTGAATACAGACTTTCTTCCAGCTCTCTCTTCACTGTAGTGGAGCTAGCATGCAAAGGCGAGGCCACCCCATGCACTTCTGACAATGGTCCATTCTTAGAGAAATCACTTTCCAGAGCCATCCTGGGAGCTACTGAATTAAATCCTGCCACTTGGAGACCAGTAGTTTTCCTGGAGAGGAAGAGTGAAGCTTTTCACCATCATCTGGCACCCTCCTTCAAACTGCCTGGGGAGACAAGGATGTCCTGGGTGCTTCTGTGACATAACCGCTCAATACCTGTTCACAGTGCCCACTGTGAGAGGTACAGGATGAGGACCTAACAGCTGCCTCCCTTCATCCCTCTTGCCTGCCATGGCCATCAGCAGGCAGTTCTTGGCTGGGTCCGTCAGTGCTCTGCAGGCTTGAGCAGCCCAACAGGAGACCACATTCTATTCCTTTTTCCTGGCTCCAAGCAGCTTTTTTGATGATTGCATATTTCAGTACAGGGTGTGTGTCTGCTTATTATTTCATTCTGGAAGGTGATGTGACCCATACTGAGCATAACATGCAGGAATAATTACTATTATTGTTATTATTTTTAACATCAATTGTGCACCAGTGGGTGTCGTTAGAGAATAAAATTAGACACCCCCCTCCCTCTTTTGGCCCAGTCGGCTCTCAATTTAAATTAAAACAGGATTTTGGCATCAATAGGAGGTTAGGATGCTGGTGCTGGGGGATGCTTGGCACAGGAAAATGTAATTTGTTTCTCTGTTTTTGGGGGGCAGATATTAAGCCTTGTATTTCTTCCCTCTGGATGATTTTCCTTTTTTAATAAAAAACTACAATAATAATAATGATATTATGCAGAATTTGGACCTCTCGGGCAATGCATTTTTCAATGGTTTCAAAAACCGAGAAAACCAAGATTCATTTGAATTTACGTGTGCAAGAGACAGGGATAAATGCCATCATGGTCTTGGAAAGCAGGGGCTGATGGGGGTCAGAGACTTTGCTGCTCTGAAATCTCTTTGTTTTCTTCAGAGCAGAGCAAGTATCTAGTTTCTTTGTCAATAGTGATGTTTATGTCTCCCTCTGTTCCATGTCTCCTTTTTGTGAACTGCCGCCCCCACTCCTAGTACCAGTTCTAAAGAAATCTTCCCAAATGAGCAGT
Organism: Pteropus vampyrus; assembly: GCF_000151845.1. Taxonomy (NCBI): domain Eukaryota; kingdom Metazoa; phylum Chordata; class Mammalia; order Chiroptera; family Pteropodidae; genus Pteropus; species Pteropus vampyrus. Next base: position 2,402,028 of record NW_011888784.1, on the reverse strand, counting down.
TTCATCCAGGACCCCCGCTTTCTTGAAATTCTTCCCCAGTTCCCTATTGGTCTGCCATCTCAGAGCTAAGCTCTCTTGTCGGCTCTGCTCAGCTTTATGGATCATCCCTTCAGCCTCACGCTTGTTCTTCGTCCACAAAAACTCGATTTTCTCATTAGCCCACAAGCTCATCCTGCTTCCTTCTGGTCAAGTTACTTCCCTTGCCTGCGGTGGTCTCCCCTGCTCTCTCCTCGTCTGGCCTGTCTGTACCATCTCCACAACCTCACTCCTTCAGACTCTGCAGGTTCTGAATTGTATTTCAGTACCTATGTTTCCCAAACTCCAGGAGGTATATCTCAGGCTCTTGAGTTATTTTTTAAATGTCCTCCCCTCCTTTTAAAAGTGGAAAGCCCTACCCCTTTCTGTGTGTGTGTGTGTGCGTGTGTGTGTGTGTGTGTGTGTGCGGGTGTGTGTGTGCGTGCACTAGTGTGTGCACAGTGTACCAGTTGCAACATTCTTTATCCAAGGAAATTGTACCTCCAATAAATTCTTTAGTGCCAGATTGTGGCAGACCCGGTCTTTGTTCAGTTCCTTTGTGAGTTCTGCCTGGATGGTCTAGCATCTTGCTTTAGAATATAGATGCACTTGGCCTATGTTAAAATGCCAAGACAATAAGGCAGGGCAAGTGACATGTAACAATTTGTTTCAGTGAGGAAATCTGTGGTTTCAGATCTGGCATTATCTGGCTGTGTGACATTAGGGATATCACTTAACTTCTCTGAGCCACAGCTGAGTTTATGTGTGTGTAAGTGTGGAATTCTGATAGTCTCTTCTAGCTCAATTGTTTTTTTTTTTTTTCTGTTTTATCCTTATCGTGCATTTTTACCCTGGTGATTGGGGGGTACTTATATTTCCCGTCCATAGCATTTCACTCTAGGGCCTTGTGGTAGATTAAATAATGCCCTTCCAAAGACGTCCAGATCCTAATCTCTTGCCCTGTGAATATGGTCATTTAGATAGCAAAAGAGACTTTGCAGATGTGATGAAATTAAGGATCTTGAGATGGGGAGAGTGGCCTGGCTTATCTTGGTGGGCCCAATACAATCATAAAGATCCTTTATAAGAGGGAGGCAGGAGGGCCAAAGGTAGAGAAGGAGATGTCATGATGGAAGCAGGCGTCACAGTGATGTGAGGAAAAGGCTATGAGCCAAGAAATGAGGGAGGCCTCTAGAAGCTAGAAAAGGCAGGAAAGTGGACCCCCCCCCCCCAAAGCTTCCAGAAGGAATGCAGCCCTGCTGACACCTTGAGTTTAGACACCTGATTTTCAGAATTATAATAATAAATTTGTGTTGGTTTAAGCCTCTAGGTTTTGGTAATTCGTTACTGGAGCAATAGGAAATTAATGCAGACCTAGATGTCTTTAGATTGATCAATCCCATAGGCTCAGGTTCGCTCTGCTGATGTCTTAGGTCCTGGGTCCACACCCTCTTTCAGCTGACTGATAATTTTTCTTTTAACTTCCTCTATTCTTAAACATAGGAGAGTCTGACCTTGTTTTGAGGCACCTTTTGAGGCATTTTACAGACGGCCTCATGTGGGCATCAGAGGATACAGTGATACTTTCTTTCCTAGAACAGATCATAAAATCATCACTCAGGCATAATGAGGAACATGTTAATCAGACATTTTCCCCAAACTCTCCACAATCAGTTCTTAATGACTGGTCCTCATTAAGCACAGTGTTAACTCTAAGAAGAGAGAGAAGGCAATGAGAGAACTGCTGGGCTGACTTAATTTTTACCAAAGAGAGGGCTGCTGCGTAGAGAAATAGCATTCTTCCTTGGGGTAGAATGTCATTGTGAAGTCTGCAACTGCCAACACTCTGGAGTTTTGAAAAGCAGGGTTCAAGAGGAAAGGCAAACATAAGCATGTCTTCATATCTTTTACCGTTCTATAGATATTTTAAAACAGTTGATATTATTTATGTTTGTTTTGCTATTGCTAATAATGATGTAATAAGCGATTTGTACACATTTTATATATACTTTCAAGTATATCCATGGATAAATTCCTACAGTTACTCAATTGAAGTGTACATGCATTTTAATATTGCCAAGTGTCCTCCGACATGATTCTGTCACTTTATACTCTCATGAGCATGACATGGAAATGTTTGTTCTTCCTCATTTTTGACTACCAGGTTTTAGCATTAAAAATTTGCCAATCTAAAGGGGAAAAATCATATTCTTGTGTTTCGATGTACATTTATTTATTAATGTTTAATCATTGATTCAAAAGTTTGTTCACTGTTCTTATTTTTTTATGAACTCTTCCTTATATCTTTTGTTCATTTTTAATATGTTGCTTAACTTTTTATGATTAATTTGAATGATATTTAAAAATTAAAGAAAATTGTCCTTTGTTCATCATATGTTGCTAATATTTTTCCAGTTTGTGACTTGTCCTCTAATTTTGCTTATGGCTTTTTGTTTTGTCACATTGATTTAAAAAAAATATGTAGTCAAATTTATTGTCCTTTTCTTTTATGGCCTTGAGCTCGTGGTTTTAAAAATCTAGATGGGGTTTCAAGATTGGTGGATTAGGGAAATGACGCAAAACAATTTTATAAAGACTTTATCCATGTATTTTATGAAACTGGGCATGCTATCCTTGTGGACAAAATGAGGAATGAGAGTTGGATGATGATGTATGTCAAAGTGCTTTCTTAGTTTATTCAGTGAATGTACATGAAGAGTGCTGATTAATGGACCCATGTCAACTGGATTTCCTTGTCCTTGATAAAGATAGAAGACATAATTCTCATTTTTTTTTTTTCAGAAAAAAGTAAGGTCAAGATGGGATATTTAATCCCCTGAGTAACAAAATCAAGATTCGAGAAGATCTTCACAGGCCAGAACAATAAGTTTAAAAACCAACAAGACAAATTTAAAAGAGATAAATCAAAGATTTGTATTTTTCTAAAAATGCAAGTACTCTAGGACAGATGGAAGGCTTGGATACCAGATATTCATTTAAATGACACCACAACAAAGATACCGTGCAGTGTGATCTTTAGTACAGTTGATGGTGTACTAAAAATATGAAGAAACTCAGCATGATCTTAGGTTCTTTCTGGACTACTCAACACTTTTTTTTAAAAAACATTTTCTTTCGAGATAATTATAGACTTACAGAGACTTGCAAAATGAGCATAGAGAGCTCTCGTACCTTTTCCCCTAGGTTTTTGGTTTTTTTTTTCAGTAGTAACATCCTACATAACTACAGCACAATATTAAAACCAGAAAATTGACTTTTGTACACTCTACGCACCTTATATTTCACCAGTTTTTACATTCATTTGTATTTGTGTGTGTAGTTCCATGAAACATTATCATATGTATAGACGCATGTATTCTTAACAGTTTTTAATTGATGAGTAAAGTAAAAATAGACTTACTCTGTAGAAAAAATGTATTCCCTATTTCAGACAAATCACTCTGGAATTTTACATAAGTGACATTCTCTGGATAAAAGTGTAAACATGGAGTGAACTTGTTTACACTTTGTAATTGTACTTTGATCATGCTATACTTGTATTCCTAGGATTATATTAAGCTGTATATTGACAGACTATAGAATGAAGAGAAATGGGACTTTACGCAATGATTTTCAAAGGTCTGTGAAGGCTTGTCACGCAACACAGGATTAGGCTTTTTCCATGTCATTATAGTGGTGGTTAAAAGAGGTTGGAGGCAGTTGTAAGAAACCAGCTTCTTGAAACTTTGACTCAGTGAAACTTCTGTTAGGAAGACATGCTATAAAACAGTGGAATTTGTCTGCCATTGAAAACAGTAGGAAGGAATTATTTAAGTAAAGACAGAGTGACCCCATTTCAAGAGGGCTTAGGGAGGATTCTTAAAATAAAGTTTAGATTAGAAGACCACTGACGTTCTTCCCAATTTAAAGACCCTAAGATTCTATATTGATGAATATAAAAAAGTTGGAATGTTTGAGATGAGTTTTTCTGTGTATCCCAGAATGGGAAAGGAAGTGGAGGGGGAGGAAAGGAACAGAGAAGAGGTAGAAGGAAGTGCGGATGGTCCTAGTGGCACACATGGAGTCAAAAAATAAGCAAAAGCAGTTTTGAAGATATACCTTTAATAGCTTGCTTTCTCTGTTGATGTGAAATTTTCCCATCAGTTTTGTAAAGAGAAATGATTGTATGCAGCTATCGTGCCTATTAATTATGAAGATAAAGAGGTTTGATAGATATTTTTGTTACTCCGTCATTCTCTCTTCTTTGCCTTTCTCTCTTTTCTAAGTTGATAATATATGGTTTGCTCTACGAATGCTATATCTAGTAGACTCCTGATACTGTTTTGACTGCTTTTTCTGATCTAACTTGAATACACTTAGATTATTAGCCGGTGAGTTAACAGTTCTCTATGTCACACATGTTTGTTGATGGTAAGGATCCAAAGAGACCGAGGGTGGCCACTGTCCTTCTCTGAGCCGTGGTATAATGAGGTGCCTGTGTGAGAGTGGAAGCCTCTCCCATGGAGGTGTAAAGAACATCATCTGCTCTAAAAGCATCTTGAGTAAGAGAAAAGTATATGTATCAATTTGGATCTCATCCCATTAAATATAATAGAACACCCAAATACAAATGAAGATTTATTTATTTTTCACATAACAACAAGTTGAAAGGTAGCAACTGCCAACTTTATTTCAGTGGTTCTATCATGTTAGGGATGTGTCGCTTCAATTTTCTGGGCTTTTTCCTCATGGTCCCGTAAAGGCTGTCGCAGCTTCAGTCAGCATGTCAGAATTCAAAGAAGGAAGAAAGGAGAAGAGAGTAGGAGGAAGGAGGAAAGGGAAAGAAAAATGGTTATCAACTTTTATGAAGAAATGCAAATGCCTTCCCAAAGCCTTCCCTCACGTTTCATTGGCCAGAATTTCTTCCTTTACCCACAGTTTTGGGTCTCGCAGTTTGGTTGAGACATTTGTACAATACTTTAATAACATGAGAGGGACTAAGAGAAGGGAACAGAGAGTTTTCTATAATGTGCAAATGGTTTAAGAACATTAACCTGTGAGGAAAGACTGTAGATATCAGAGATTTAACTCTACATTTATCTGTAGAGCTCCCCTTATACACACTCATCCATGTCTGGGGTTAAGAGAAAGGAGGTAGATTTTGATAACTCTCCGTTGAAAGGAAGTCATCTGCAAGATAGGATATGAAATTGGTCATAACAACTCTTCTTGAAGCAGCCGTTCTCTGGAAAAATGTAAATTTAGAGCAATTTCTTCATAGTCTCTGTTTTTTTATTGTAAACACGGTGAGATGATATTCTGGGCTGTTGCATCCTGGAGCCCAAGCAGGTTTCAGGAGATGGTCCCTCTCCATTTTAGAGTTGTTTTTCTGTAATTGAGACCAGAGCGTGACTCCTTGTGTCCACAATGCTACTAAATTGAATTAAGGATTTCTTGGAAAGAACAATGAAAGCCCAAATTCTGTTACTCTGCTATTTACTTAATATGTATGAACATGCAGATCTTTTAAGTGGTAATATGAAACAGGCTCTGCATTCTTAGGCTCTAAGTGCTGGTTTTAGAAAATGTGTTTGGTAACATAACTCTGATTGTTTAAGGGAACTTTGTGCATTTGAGCATTTGAGGAAGGAGGTTTTAATTAGCCCCTTTTTATAAATGAAGCCCAGGGTCAGGAGAATTTTTTAAAAATTGCCCAAAGTTTCCCAAATAGCCTGAGATTCAGTATATCTTGTCTGACCTATACACCTTCCTCTTCATATGGAGGACTCCCTAAACTACTACTAAGTTCCACAGAATGAGTAAAATATGATGTATCTAGGTAAAGAAACAAGGCCCAGATTGAAAAGATTGTTCTATAGGCCTGAGCTCACATGGTGCTCTGTCCTTGCGATTTAGTGTATGTGTGAGATACGGTGATTTAGATGAGAATCCTTGAGCTCAGTCTTGCTGTGGATGTGGGTGTTGTCTGTCTGTTACGTGCTCCAACACGTAGGGGACACTGGCCTCAGATGTTTGTTCTCCCTGATGTCCACCTGGTCCTGAACTGATGCCCCTGTGGACGTGGCACGCCCTTATATTGCAGCCATCGTTACTCACCCAACCACTAGGGGCATACCGACCCCACTGACCCATCCTTGCAGAGAGAGGACATAATCCCCCTTCCCTTTTAGCTACCCAGCCCTTCAGAGGAGACTGACCATTTCCTAAAGAGCCAGTACTAAGAGAGAAGGATTTTTTTTTTTTTTTTTAAGATGAAAAGAAGTAGAAAGAGGTGCATTTAGCAGGGATAGTTTTGGCCACAGTTGGGCTTGGCTGGCACGGCTCATTTTTCTTCATTTTCAGTCTGTCTAAGGGACCTGACTCCAAGCCTGTCATTGGAAGTGTCCCTTTTCTTTTGTCTCTTGTGGGTGCCCATCCCTTCCAGCTCCGAGGCACTGCAGATGCGGTGGGTGAACATGTGTCAGAGCAAGTGTATGTGTATTCACATCACATTCAAAGCCTTTTCTTCATGGATGGCAAAGGCTGGTTTTCCCATATATATTTTTAATACCATGACTTTGAGTAGATACTAATAGTACTGGTCAAATAAGACTAAAGTAAACCGAAACATTTTATTTACATTCCTATTTTCATCTCCAACTCTCCAGTGTCAGGCTTGACACACCTCAAAACAAACCATTCTATATTATGTATATACATATATATGTATAAATAGCCACATGCATGGGTACTTGCATTTCGTGCATATACACACATATCTCTGTGTTTGGGAGATAGTTGTTTAGAGTGCTGGGGTAATAGTTTGAGCATACGTTTATTCATTTGTTTTCAATATAAGCAATTTAGCCATACCTATTATGAGTCATAAAAATAGACATATGTTGGGACGGGTAAGTAGAAAGGGACCCTGGGAGGTTTCGCATGTAGACTAACGCAGTGAGAAGTGTGGCTTTTATTCCTACTAGTGCGTGGAATAAGAAGTGTAGTTCTGCGTGTAGCCGTGTTTGACCTCCCAATCGAGTGATGATAATTAGGGTTGGTACTAGGGTTGCTTCACTGTGATCCTCCTTGGGAAATGATACCAAAGAAATCATTTGAAAGAAAGAGAAAATTATAAAATACACTGATTTTTTTTTTTTTAAACTACAGGGTATATTTATTTACAGTTTACAGGCCTTTTCACGCATAT
>NW_011888784.1:2378308-2393798 GCF_000151845.1 Pteropus vampyrus | reverse complement strand
TTTTTTATTGTAAACACGGTGAGATGATATTCTGGGCTGTTGCATCCTGGAGCCCAAGCAGGTTTCAGGAGATGGTCCCTCTCCATTTTAGAGTTGTTTTTCTGTAATTGAGACCAGAGCGTGACTCCTTGTGTCCACAATGCTACTAAATTGAATTAAGGATTTCTTGGAAAGAACAATGAAAGCCCAAATTCTGTTACTCTGCTATTTACTTAATATGTATGAACATGCAGATCTTTTAAGTGGTAATATGAAACAGGCTCTGCATTCTTAGGCTCTAAGTGCTGGTTTTAGAAAATGTGTTTGGTAACATAACTCTGATTGTTTAAGGGAACTTTGTGCATTTGAGCATTTGAGGAAGGAGGTTTTAATTAGCCCCTTTTTATAAATGAAGCCCAGGGTCAGGAGAATTTTTTAAAAATTGCCCAAAGTTTCCCAAATAGCCTGAGATTCAGTATATCTTGTCTGACCTATACACCTTCCTCTTCATATGGAGGACTCCCTAAACTACTACTAAGTTCCACAGAATGAGTAAAATATGATGTATCTAGGTAAAGAAACAAGGCCCAGATTGAAAAGATTGTTCTATAGGCCTGAGCTCACATGGTGCTCTGTCCTTGCGATTTAGTGTATGTGTGAGATACGGTGATTTAGATGAGAATCCTTGAGCTCAGTCTTGCTGTGGATGTGGGTGTTGTCTGTCTGTTACGTGCTCCAACACGTAGGGGACACTGGCCTCAGATGTTTGTTCTCCCTGATGTCCACCTGGTCCTGAACTGATGCCCCTGTGGACGTGGCACGCCCTTATATTGCAGCCATCGTTACTCACCCAACCACTAGGGGCATACCGACCCCACTGACCCATCCTTGCAGAGAGAGGACATAATCCCCCTTCCCTTTTAGCTACCCAGCCCTTCAGAGGAGACTGACCATTTCCTAAAGAGCCAGTACTAAGAGAGAAGGATTTTTTTTTTTTTTTTTAAGATGAAAAGAAGTAGAAAGAGGTGCATTTAGCAGGGATAGTTTTGGCCACAGTTGGGCTTGGCTGGCACGGCTCATTTTTCTTCATTTTCAGTCTGTCTAAGGGACCTGACTCCAAGCCTGTCATTGGAAGTGTCCCTTTTCTTTTGTCTCTTGTGGGTGCCCATCCCTTCCAGCTCCGAGGCACTGCAGATGCGGTGGGTGAACATGTGTCAGAGCAAGTGTATGTGTATTCACATCACATTCAAAGCCTTTTCTTCATGGATGGCAAAGGCTGGTTTTCCCATATATATTTTTAATACCATGACTTTGAGTAGATACTAATAGTACTGGTCAAATAAGACTAAAGTAAACCGAAACATTTTATTTACATTCCTATTTTCATCTCCAACTCTCCAGTGTCAGGCTTGACACACCTCAAAACAAACCATTCTATATTATGTATATACATATATATGTATAAATAGCCACATGCATGGGTACTTGCATTTCGTGCATATACACACATATCTCTGTGTTTGGGAGATAGTTGTTTAGAGTGCTGGGGTAATAGTTTGAGCATACGTTTATTCATTTGTTTTCAATATAAGCAATTTAGCCATACCTATTATGAGTCATAAAAATAGACATATGTTGGGACGGGTAAGTAGAAAGGGACCCTGGGAGGTTTCGCATGTAGACTAACGCAGTGAGAAGTGTGGCTTTTATTCCTACTAGTGCGTGGAATAAGAAGTGTAGTTCTGCGTGTAGCCGTGTTTGACCTCCCAATCGAGTGATGATAATTAGGGTTGGTACTAGGGTTGCTTCACTGTGATCCTCCTTGGGAAATGATACCAAGGAAATCATTTGAAAGAAAGAGAAAATTATAAAATACACTGATTTTTTTTTTTTTAAACTACAGGGTATATTTATTTACAGTTTACAGGCCTTTTCACGCATATTATCTTCACAACTACACTCTGGGGTAGGTGGTTTTATTGTTCATCCTTATTTTATAAATGAGGGAGCAGGTTTAGAGAGATGGTGTGGTTCCTTTAAGGTTGTATAATTGAATGACTGGTAGTTTGGAAAGTTTTTCTTAGTTTGAAAGGTAAGGGAACCCAATCAAGAAAGATAAGACATTAGTCAAAAAGATCCACAATGAAGCACTTGAATGTATATGTACTTTGAGAGAGGAAATGGGAAATCCAGGTCTTTAGGCCCCAAGTTCATTGTTCTCTTTACCACACTATCACCATTCCGGTGGGGATGCACTTACTGAACATCATGGAGGCCTTATGTACTATAATTACAGAGACCGTGAAACAAAAGAAAAGTGTTTATGGCATAATTTAAGATACAGTATGAAACAAAAAACATACATGCATCATCTAATTATAAATGTCTAATAAATGTCTAATATGTGTATATTTAAAAATAAAAATTGGAAGGAAAAATAAATAGGCTGCTTTATAAGGGATTCCAACACTGAGTCCTCTACACATCTAGTGGCAGCATTGACCAGAAGTTTAGCTCACGTGGTATGCGATAAGGTTGTTTGACAGGCCGTGGGATGCAGAAGGGGGGCCGTAACTTCCATCCTAAGGAACAGTGCTAGCCCCACGATTTTTCCTAAATCTTCATGAAGAAAGCTGGTATTTTGTTGCTCTTGGTCTGAAGGGAAAGGATAAAAGCATCAGTTCTCTACTTTGTCCAAGCTTTACCTCTTTGATGGGAAGAAACGTCGTTTTCTCCTGGTAGAAGTGAGCAGCCTGCGTTTCTTGGTTCTAATGGGGCTCGTATTTTTCTGGTGGCGTGGAATTCTTCCTGAGGCTTGAGTAATCCCGTGTAGAAATGTCCTTTCTTACTGCAGGTTACAGTGCCGCTGGTCCGTGGGAGCAGATTGCTCTTTGAAAGAGAGATGTATAGAAAGCTTTGGAGAATTGAACACAAAGCTGTCCTTTCACACAGTCCCCATGAAAAAGCTGGCGTCCCAGGTATCTCTCCTTCCTAGGACAGAGTTTGTGGTCTGTAGGCTTCAGCTGTCTTACACCTTACCTTTCCCATTTTCTCTTTCTAAGCACGTGCACTTTCAAGTGCTTTGTCGTGGGTCTTTTTGATTCGTGTCCTTTCTTTCTTGGTTGTGTTTCTCTGCTTTCCAAACTAAGCAAGATAGAATCACCCTGCTCTGTCCCTGCCCCTTTTCGTTTACTGCTTTCAGCTACTTTAAATCTTGAAATGTTGAATACATTTCAAGGGCTTTTATTTTTTGGTGTGAAAATTGGTCTAGTGTTAATGCTCCTTAGCACTATGCATGGCATTTCTCCTCTGCAAAGCGCTTCACGAAGACTTACCAATTAATCCTCTCAACACCCCTTGTCCTGTAGGGACAATTACAAGTTGGCTAACAATAAGAAGGAGAAGGAAAATGATTCTTATTCTTTTCCTAAGTGTCCTCAAGCTTCAGAGCACATTTCCTGCCATTAACTAGAATGCAGAATAGCGGGGAGAGGGGAGAGGAGGGATTTTGAGAGGAAATCCTTCTGACACCTGGATGAAATTCTCCATTAAGGACTTCGGTGCAGGTTCTTTAGAAGATAAACTATGTGGAGCCAGCTTTGTCTAAGGACTTGAGTATGAGCTTAATTCTGATCCTAGTTTTCCTTCTGATTTAGAATCATAGAATGTTAGAGGTTTAGACCATAGAGATATAGTAATTGAACTCCTTGACTTTACAGATATGAAACCAAGGCAGAGAAAGTTTAGATTATCTCAAGGTCACGCAGGGCCAGATTAGTTTGTTCCTTGGCAAGCCCTCGGCTTCTCTGTTAGATAAAATATCTGCTCACCTTGAAGGTCTATGACAATGTATTAATTGATTATGTCACTGGCCAGTGCCGGGCTTAGATATTGGGCTATGCTCAGCATCTGCATGGTTCCTGAGAGAACTGAAAGTTACTTGTTATCGCCAGCCCAGCTGATGTGCTAGAGAAAGACACAATGACTGTTGCTGTGCAAAAAACGCACTTTTAGTGCATTTGGGGAAAATGGAATATAGAATACATCATTCATCTTCAAAGAGAGTCAACGGATATTTGATTTAAACAAACACTTCATTATGGTGTTCACTGTAGCAAATTCTGTAATTATAAGTTTTATGGCAACTCCCATTACTAAACCATTTTCATCCCTCTCCTAGTTGTCTGAAAAACCATAAATTGGGAGGAAATTTTCATAGCTAGACCCTGCCTGGTAGAAAATGGATGGCTTCTGGGAGCACAGAGAAGGCAAGAAAACCTAATTAGCTGCCTCTAAGTTATTGTTGACTAGAAAAGGTCTTTTTCCAGTTTGCAAAAGAGTTGAAAGTTTCTTTTCTCTTTATTGTGAAATTGTGAAAAATGAGGCAGAAAGACCTCATTTTCAAAGCTGTATACAATCACTAAGAAATGCTGGGGGGAAAAAGCTTTACCGAGTTACTTCTAAGCATGCCGTGGATGGGGCTGCTAATGATTTCAGCATCTTCTGTGCTGCTGATTCCATTTTCCATTTTCCTCTATTCTGTCTTGATCGTTGTGTCCTTGTGATCCTGGGTTCCTGGAGTAAAGGAACCTCACCTTGGGAGAGAGAGGCTTGATCTGCATTCTGGCTCGTGGTCATTTCCGAGGTGGTAGAGCTAGCCTCGAGTTAAGTGGATCGAGTTGGTTTTGTACAGGGTTGATATAATGCCACATGCCAACAGGTGACTGACACATTTTGAGGACACAGTTCTGGAACAGGATTCCAGACATGTAAAAAATTCTTCCCTCACCTTGTCTTGAAATGTGGCTTTTATTAATTATGAGCAGACTTCTTACCTAATGGATCAGTCTTCATTCTCCAAATTCAGGGAGGATTGATTTTCTGTACTACTAGTTTAAAATACTTGCTTCTAAATGATTTATGTGGTTTGTAAATTGTTTCATATACATTTCTTATCTCCCTACCTAGATTATAATTCTTTGGGGACAGAGATCAACTTCTTTTATGTATTTAACTTTACTATTAGGGTAATTCTAAGACATAGTATATGCTTAATCAAGAGTTGTCGAGTTGTAATATAGTACCGAAGGCCTGATACAAGGACCCCCATATTATGAGCCTCACTTCTTTTTACCCTATAGCTTATAACTGCACATAAGTTTAATTTGTGTAATATAGTTTTTTTCTTTCTTCTTTCCCTTGAACTCAAGTTAGTGTTACCCAGATATAGACTTAATGATTTAACTCATTTGCTCCCCCCCTGCAACCCCCCGACAATCTCGTTCTCCTTATTTCTGCTCCTTAAATTGTCAGGCTTTGGAACATAATTAACTCAGCCTCAGGTTTGTAATCCTGAGGACAAATAGATGTCAGTTGGACTTTAGACTAAAGATAATATCTTGGCTTCAGATATGTTCCAGCTCTGGGCCTATCAAAGCAGAGCTACAACCCCACCAGCCAAGGAACAAGGCTGCAAGATCAGATGAGATGGCGTCACAGCCGATACCAGGAGTGGACACCTGGACGCAATGATTAATTACCTCATCCCTTCCTTGCTATTTCTTTTGCTCCTCTTGCCTCTCCTCCAGGTGGCTGGAGAAACGCATCAAGGCCGAGAACACAAAATAGATGGCTTTGGTCACCCACTCTTAGGTGTCCAATCAGTAGCACCGATGACCCCAACTCCCTTAGTTTCCATGACTGCTGAGATACAGGGGTGGGGGTGGGGACTGTGCCTTTGAGCGCTAGCTTGCCTGTGTTCCTGGGAATTGCAATGCTCCAATAAATGCTTATTCTATTTAGCCCAACTCCTGTGTTGATTTTTGACCAAGTGGGACAAGCGGCACGAGACTTTGGACTAGTTTGTCCTTTGGTTTCAGTATGTGTGAGAATGCTTTCTTTCCTTTATAGGCTAGAAGCCCTTTAAGGACAAATTTTTTAGAAATTCATCTTTTTGTGCTTTATACTCACTTGATGCTTAATAAATATTTATTAAATGAATGATTTGTGATCACCTGAGCTTTCAGCGAGGCCGTTTGTGTTTAGCTTCCCCCCAAATTTCCAGGTGCTCATCACCCTTACAGACATTGATGACTATACTTCTGATAGAACGTTTATAGCTGATTATTTGTAGTGAGCGTAGGTGTTTGAGATCATTTTGGATGCTGTTGCTTTTAATACCCATGTGTTCTCAAAAGTTGTTTCTGTGGAAAGTACCCGTTGTGCATTTTTCCTTCATCCTTCGATATGAAGACATGAACTTGAAAAGGTAGTATTATTATTGCTCTATTATGCACTCTACTCCCTAGTGATACTACTTATAGCATTTTTAAACCTTATTTGGAAATAAGTGGAGATTAAAAATATTGAATAAAAGTATTCTTAAAGCACTGACCTAAAACAAAAATTCCCACAGCTGTCTCCCAGCCTCTATCCCTTCTTCGCTAGTGCTGTGGATCTATGACCGTAGAGCTGTCCGGTGCTGTCGGGTGGTCATTCAGCCTTCTGCACCACATGGTCTCATGAACACTTAGCCTAAGAATCTCAAATTCCAGCTACTCTGTTGGCCTAGTTAACCTCTCTTGAAAATTTATTTTCTTACATTAAAAAAAAAGCTCACCTGTTATTTCCTAAAGTAATAATAAACTTATTTTTGAGTTGGATTCTGTTATCACCCTATAGCTATTCTTTCACTAATAAAATTATTAAAATATTATAGTTTATGTAGTTCCTCAGACATACTAAATATTTTTAAAATATTCAAATAGAGAAAGATATTTCACTTATCTCTTTAACAAGCACGTACTTGATATCTACTCTGTGATGTTTAGTGAAACAGTGAAAGAAGGATATATCTTATATCTGCTTTCTGGAGATTTGCACTCTAGAAGGGGATAGGAACAATATCTAAGTTTAAGGATCTGAGATCTGAAATAGAGACAAAGGCTGCACATCTGAGGTCTGGGGTCTCAGAGAAAAGACCATTCGTTATGATTCTGAGTAATCTGAAAAGCCTTTCATGAGAGGAACCTTTTAAATGAAACCTTAGTGGTAAGTAGATGAAGAAAGGGTTGAGGTAGGAATTAGGAAAGATTTCTATAAGCCAAGGAAGGCACTGGAACAAAGACCGAAGGACGCAAGTACATGAGTAGTTTAGGGAGAGGAAGGCCGGCAGGCTGGACTGGGATGTCAGGGGGCTGCTATTTGGATATGTGAGGGATCTAACAAAACAAAACAAACGAACAAACAAAAACACAAAACATGAAGACACTCTTTTTCTAAAGTAAGAAGCCATACTCATTTTCTATTTTATTTCTTGTTGCTGAAATGATCAGTGTGGCAACGTAATTAACTTTGTCCCTATAGGTGGACCGAAAGTGCAGATGCCATTGCCAAGGGAAAGAAGGTATTTTGGAAATACAGCAATGAATGTGGAGTTATCAGATTATTGGCTGGAGGGGCCTGGGTTGCAGATATTCAGTCAATCATTGGAGTTTTCTTAACAGACTCCATGGAATAGTACATTGCAGACTCAAAATCAGGGTCCTGAGATCTAAACTTGTGTGTGCCTCTGGGGAAATGATTTCATCTTTCAAATTTTAATATCCTCATCTGAACAATGTAATGGTTGGACAAGAAAGCCTCATAGGTTTATTTGACTCATCACGTGATTCTCTAGGCCAGTGTTTCTCAAGCTTCCTTGCACATCTGCTTCATCTGAGAGCCTCACTTCTGAGAGGTAGCATTAGGAGGTAATTGCACTTTCCACTAAGACTCTTTGAGTCCCTTCTGTGCCTCCAGGATTCTTCTGCAGGTAGTTTACACTAAGAAAATCTGCAGTCTTTCTAGATCAATCCTGCGTACACTGATCTTGCCCTTTCCAACTCTAGAGTGCTGATTCTTGGAGGATGGAGACCTATTTTAAAACTTTTCTTGTTCAGCACTGAGCCTCATGGAATGTTGGCCTGATTCATTTCAAGAAATCTTCATTGAGAGTTCCTGGATGCCAGGTACTGGAGACACAGAGACACAAAATTCCCTTAAGGAGCAATGTTTAATGGGTACGACATCCACGAAAGTGAAATAAATACCTGGCTATTTGTTCATCGATTAAACGGGTATCTAATACTTTTAAAACCTAAAGTCCTAAATATCTACTGATTTTCATCTATCCCATTAAATAACAGTTCTCTAATATTTTTGAAGGACCATAAGGTCAGAGGAGGGCAAAACTCATAAAACTTATTGTCAATTTACTGAACCACCCACAAAGGAAAGGATAATTTGTAAAATCCTGGTACCAAAACATTCTTGATGAGCTGGCCATACATTATATGCATGTTCAGTTGATTTCTAAAGCTTTCGGGTGGAGCGGTCTTGTTTCATATCCCCCCCAACCCCCACCCCTGCTACTTCTCTTTCCCCTCAGCTTCCTCTGGCTTCTCTAGTTTGTATCAATTTTCTCTCCTTCCCCACTTTCCCCTCCATTTTTCTACTCTTTGACCAATTACTTCTCGCGTTCTCTTATAGGAACCTTTATTAAGAGTTAACTATGTGCCAGATTCAGATCATTATTTTACTTAGATCATTATTTAATCCTAACAACAATATTTTTATGGAGAAGGAAACTGAAACTCAGTGATACTGTCACTTGGCCGGGGTTACATGATAAGGGGTAGAGCTCCAGGAGGAACTCAGGTCAGTTTGACATGTCAAAATCCAGCCTATACATCTTCCTTACAAAGCAGTTTTCTTTCATCATTTAAATGTGCCTGGGACTTTTTCAGACAACCTCCAGGAAATTAAGATGGCTGTGTCTGCTTTTATAACAGATACAATTATTTGAGAAACCCATGGCTAAAACTTGCAAAATCTGCAGGAAAAACTTCTGGGTCCTTTGGAGTTTTTCAGTAGGCACCAACAAAGGCAAAGAACAGCAATTATGATGAAAGAGACTAGGAAATAAAAGGAATAAACAATGTAGTGATTACTCTGGAAAAACCATACCCTATCTTATATTTCTATTTTAATAATGACCCCTAATCTTTCCAGAAGGTTTTGGAGCATGTATGTTATCTTAAAATGCTTCTTGAACTTCGGCATTTTCATTGCTTTTACATGCATAGCCATAATGAAGGGAAGACTCTCTTAGCGCCAGTGAGTGGAATAATTAAATGTGTTTACCTGTAGACATTCCGAACTACTTCTTGATTGGGTAAACCTGCTCTGGTGTTTATGTGTGAGGGATATTGTGTGTGTGTGTGTGTGTGTGTGTGTGTGTGTGTGTTAAATCTTATTTTCCCAGATGCTGCTTGGAGTGTTATACTTTTGATTTTCTTTAGTTGAGCTTAAAAAATAATGAAAATTTAGAGTGAAATATAATTCCTGTTGCCACTTTAATTTTATATTGTCTACTTATCAATAGTGGTTGGGAATTAATCTTAGAATCATACCCAAGCTTAACTAATTATTGAATCCTACTGAATTTTACTTTAATACTGTGAGTAGGAAACCTATGAACCTAATTCATTGCCTTTTTCCTCATTTCATGAGGCTCTCACATCTGGCAGTAGAATTTCCCTTAAGTCAGAGGGAAGAATTGACTTGTCAGTTCCCCTTGAGACTTGATTAAGAACACTCTTGATTTGGGAATTATAGTGTTTAATATTCCTTTTAGTTATGACTGCACAATCTTAGTCTAGTGCAACAGCCCTTGCCCTGAAGCCAGACAATTCAGTTCCTTCCCATATGTCCCTGGCGCCTCCTAGGCTGCTGTTCCAGTGATGGAATCAGAAAGTAAGTTCGTCAGCTAGTAAGTCTGTGCATGGGCCCCTTAAGTGGAATGTCTGTGACACCAGAGGCCCTCTGTCTCACTCAGCCACAACCTGTACTGGTTCTTACAGCCAGAAGTTGTGGGAACTTCTCTTCCTGGCACTGGAACCCTGGGCTAGGGAACCTGGGGTGGGCCTGGGACCTCTCGCTCTTACAGGGGGACCTTCACAGCCAAGATATTTCTCCCAATTCTCAACTGCCCCATGTGGGTGTGAGACCAGCCCATTTAGCATCTCTGCCCCTCCTACCAGTTGCAAGGTGGCCTCTTCTGTTGTTCACAGTTGTAGGACTTCTGTTCAGCTAGACTTCAGATGACTCCCAATGATGGCAGTTCTGAGTTTAGTTGTAATTTTGATGTGGTTGTGAGAGGAGGCAAGCACAGCATTTACCTATTCCACCATCTTGACGAGAATATATGTATGTATGTATATGTGTGTGTGTGTATATATAAATATATATATATATATATAAATATATAAAATATATATATATTTTACATTTGAAATTATGTTTAGTAGATAAGTGTCCTAGTCTGCCTTCTTACTGATTTTTTTCTTTGGGGGGAGCACTTAATAATCTTCATCTTAGAGTCAACATCTAGGCACTGAGCCTAAGACATCAGCCCCCTACCTCTAACCTCTCCTGCCACTCAAATACTAATTACTGAAAGTAACTGGTAGTATGAGCCTTTGTTTCCTCTCATATCATAAACAACTCGAATTCCCAATTTCTCAGGTAAAACTTTTGGCGAATTCATGACTTTAATCAATGAATATTATGCTCGCCATTAATATTCATTTAATGTTCAGGTTTTTTTTTTTAAGCAGTTACAAAACAGTTTTAAATCCAAATAGTAATGAAAGTGCAAGGGGCTTTTCAGGAGCTCTCCTTTCCCAAAGGATGTGTGAGCCCAGGTACAGGGCAGAAGGAGCCAGGAAGGCAATGGTCTGGACCCTGGGAGGGAGACAGGAGCTGGGCCTCTTCTAGCAAAAATATTTCTGTGACTCCTGTGGCTCCTTTCCCAGCCTCTGCCCAGACCATCAATCCAGATCCAGGGGTCAAGCTCTTATATTGTACTTTTTAGGAGCTCCCCGTTCCCAAAGGATATTTGAACCCAGGTATGGGAAGCAGATAGTGGAGAAGGGCAGGCGTGGTCTTGGGTGGGGAAGAGCTGTATGAGCTAGGCCTGGAAACAGTCCTAGGAAAAAACTTGAGAGCTAGCATGCCATCACCCCATTTAATGTGGTGAATAGTCACCACTTAATGTTGCCAAGTTGATTTAGTAATTAAAAAAATAAGTCTATTTCTTGTATACTGGGCATAAATTTGTTTAATTATTTTAAGAGTTTATCAGCTACAATTATTTTTTGTTCAGATACTGAACCTTTTTTGTTGGGATTTGACTCTGGTTCTTAAGCCTGGGTAACCCTAATGAAAGATCAGTCTGATTGCGAAAAAGCTCTTAGGAAAGGAAACAATGGTTATTGGTCAGAGAGCTGGACATGTTCCCCCAGGGAGTCAGTATTAGTATCGGGCATCTGGCCTTGAGACATTCACTGGTTCTTCCCAAGCACGTTGAAGGAGGAGGTTGCAAAGCAGTAGAGTTAAGCCCTTACTGAGATTGCTTTCTCTCCTTGGGATGAAAAACGATCAGACGTGAGGCACTCTGGCTGAAATCTGGGAAAAGCTACCATTGAATTTATCTCCTGAAAAATAGTTTATTCTGATTCCGAGTCTTTGAAGAACACTTTCCAGTCTAGGGTCAACTAAGAGTTAGATGATTAAGAGTGTTATTTTCTGAAGTTGATTTTAATCCACACTGTAGCAGAAAAACTATTTACTTAGGTGACTTTTGCTTTGGAGGACACATCTACTTTGGCTGGAGTCCTGGGACTTGAGAGATAATTGAGAGGTGATAGGATATATAATCACCTCTCAGTAAAATCAGTGTTATCATAACAGAGGACCTTGGTTTGGTCTAGGTATATACAAGGTATGGAATTAGGAGACATCACCTAGTTCCAGGTATCTGTTTACATTCACTGAGTAGCCTCCTGGATAAACATGACAACATAAAATTTGTCCACAATGTGGCTGCTACACACAGACCCTTCAGCTGAATATGGGAGAAAAATGGGGGTGTGGAGAAGTAGGGGCATTGGGTAAGCAAGATGGCAGAAAAGAAAAAAGGTGTCCCTAAAGTTTACTGTAAAGAAATAAATTGTTCTGGAGAGTAAGCCAGATCCTACAACAAGTCCTTTGGGTCAGAGAGGAACAGTGGTTGGTTATGGTGGGCTGCTATTCAAGCTATCCTCACCTAGCTGCCCTCGTGACACCTGTGGGCTCAGGGACCCTCACTGTGTACAAGATGAATGGTAGAAGTTGTTAGCATCATGGAGATCCAGCAAGACTACTGTGACCACTCTCCCCCCAATTTTAAACAAAGCATAAGTCAGAGGAAAGAGCATTATCCCTGTGGATTTTCAAGAGCATCACTGACTGTACCTGGTTTGAGGGGCCAGTGGGAACGTCATGGCTCCATTTGCAGGAATACCTCCAAAGGCCAGGAGAGGCTCTTCCCTGCAGAATCCTGGCTCAGCTCATTTGTACTCACAGGTGGATGAAGCAAAGTGCAGGGAGGAAGAATGACCCGGATGTGAGATTCCAGAGGTGGCCTTTGGTTCTGGTTGTGGGAACATGTAGGAGTAGGAAGTGCTTAGAGTGGGGAAATCTGGATGGTGACTCTGGGACACTGTGAAGGAATTGGACTTTCCAAGAATCTATGAGTTAAGAAAGGGGGAAGAGAGAAAAAGGGAGATGAGGAGAATTTAGGATGAATTTAGGTTGAAACTCTATGTTTAGAGAAGCTTGGGGGTGGCTGTGAGTGATGAACAGGAGGAAGGACATTTCTCTTATCACCATCTGAATTCTTTTTGAAATGGAAGATGGCAGTGGGGTGACCTTGAAAGAACAAAAAAATAACTCAAGGGTCTAGGCTGGAGAAAGAACTGGAGGGGTAATTGGAGAGGCAGGAGAACAGAATGAGCTTTGGAAAACTGTTATGCTTTAAACTCATGCCAAGCTGACTTAATTAACGAATGTATATGTATATAATTTATAAAATTCATATTATAAAATTCGAGATTTCATCACATTGTCATATAAGTACATGTGCACTGGAATGGCCTCAGTCATCATGCAGTGTGGACCTATTTGGGGAGAAGACAGAGGGGAAAAACTGGTTCTAAGGGCAACCTTACTTTAGAGGAGGAGAAACCTTAAAGAACAAAATATGCAACAAATAGTACTGACCAGTTATCCAACACTGTGCAATATACTGGAAGTTTAAAGGTCTCTGTTCTTAAATGATATCATCTAATATGAGTTTATAGTAACCGAGTACTAGGACGAACAAAGGAGAGGAAGCAGAAGGAACACATGTCACAGGGCGGGTGATACCCAGATTGATTAGTCACTATTGACAAGACCGTTTCCTGGGCATATTCATTGCATATCCGGAAACATTATTTTTAATGTAATATTTCAGGCATAAAAATTTATAATGGATTCAAAAATGGGTATCTATATATTTGCCACCCAAATTAAGAACCAAAAATAAAAAACGCAGGTGAAATCCCTTGTGAAGTCCTGAGATATATCAATCAGTCCTTAACTTGTCTTTAAAATCCTAACTAGGTGAACTTAGAGGACCTGTCTTAGTTTGGGCTGCTATCACACAAAAGCATAGACTAGAGCAGCTTATAAATAACAGAGCTTTATTTCTCACACTTCTGGAGGCTGGAAAATCCAAGATCGAGGTGCCTTCAGATTTGGCGAGGTCTGGTGAGGTCCATTTACTGGTTCATAAATGTCAGTCTTCTTTTTTTCCTCACAGGGCGGAAGGGGTGAGAGAGCTCTCTGGGACTTCGTTTATAAGGACACGAATCCCATTCATGAGGACTCTACCCTCATGACCTCATGACCTCCCAAATACCATCACATTGGTGGTTAAGTTTCAACATGTGGATTTTGAGGGAACCCACACATTTAGTCTACAGTAGGACCTTAACACTTGTAGGCCCCCGCATGAGTTCAGACCGTGATGGGCAAGAGGGCCATGACATAAGGACGATTAATCTCAGGGGTATCTAACCGGAGCAACCTTCCTTTTAAAAGGGAATCTTGTTCTTTCAGGTCAGAACTTGGGGATCAGGAGAGCTCCTGCCTAACACCCAGGCCGGGGACTTGATTTCTCTGAGAGTCAGGGCTTGGAATAATCCAGGGCAGAAATAAGACTGTCAAGGAGCACTTAGTCACCCCATAAGCAGGTCTAAGCTGCTTATCTATGTTAGAACATGGAACTTCCAAAAGGAACAATTGTCTCTCTTTGAAGAAACTGTCAGTGGAAAAGCTTTTAAAAATAATTTCCTTGCAAAACGCATAATGCTCTTAAGCAGAACCCTCCGACACTGCTGTTTAGCAGCCTCTTCCATTTGTATGAGCTCTGGAGTATGAAACATTCCTTGAACAGACTCAGAAAATAGCTTGCTTATCACACCGCACCTGTCAGTTGCATTGTGGGTGCCAGGCCTAGCACAGCGGAGCTGCGGGCAAAGCTGCTTCTGTGTGATACATGTGTGCTGCTGAGATGAGAGCCTTTAGAAGTCCTGGTGCTTGAGGATTTAAAAAGGAGTGGATGGGTTAGCAGTTCGTTCTCCCTGGCAATCTTCTTTCCTTTCTTCCTTGAGTTCTGGTGGATTAGTAGTTCTGTTAGGTCCTCAGGGCTGGGAAGAGCCTGCCTCAGAGGTTCCAGGGGAGGGTAACAATGATTCTGGCTAATGTGGGCCTCCCAGTTTTGGCTTTTGTAATCTGCAGCCGGGGTGTGACTAGAAGGCTCCAAAAAGATTTGGCAGGTCCAGGGATGAACTGTAGGTTTTATGTTTCATCATTTGGCTAAATTTCATAAAACTATGGTGATGATAATAGCAGCCTATATTGATGGCACATGTGATATGTAAGCACATAGAATGGTCAGAACCTTTTTTATATGTTGTCATATTGATTCTTATAGCAGTTTAGAACTGAAGAGGCTAAATAACTTGCCTAGGTTCAC
This sequence comes from Pteropus vampyrus, assembly GCF_000151845.1. NCBI lineage: Eukaryota > Metazoa > Chordata > Mammalia > Chiroptera > Pteropodidae > Pteropus > Pteropus vampyrus. The sequence continues at coordinate 2,378,875 of NW_011888784.1, read as the reverse complement.
ATAGCCTAGAGGTAGTAGCACTGGGCTTTGAACCTAAGTCAGTGTGGCTTCAAAGTCTGTGCTCTTTTCATCTTGCCAATGATTCCCAAATTTGTGTGCATAAGAATCGCCTACAAGTGTGATTAAAAAAAAAATCTGATATTTGGTTCTTATCCTTGCAGGGCTTCTGATTTATTAGGTATAGGGCTTCTGATTTATTAGATTTATTAGGGCTGCTTTTTTTTTACATGCATTTTAAACACACTTCATGGGTGATTTTGATGCAGGTGGTTGAGGTACCATACTTTGAGAAACATTGGAACGTGGCTATACCAATGGCAAAGCCACTTTCTAGGCATCTGTAGTCATGCAGGAAAGGGAAACTGTTAGAGAGTAGATGTTAATTCTGGTTAATTTCCTTGTACTAGAGACCCATGAGTGGTGGACTTCAGCTGCCATGATGGTTTGGCTTCCAGGGCTGGGTTGGCACAAGTGTACGTCATCAGCCTGGGCCTCTGGATCTGCTGAAGAAAAGCTTGAAGGCCCAAGTGTTTCCTAGAACTTCTCTGCTGTCCACTTATGGTCAGA
>NW_011888784.1:2330741-2378258 GCF_000151845.1 Pteropus vampyrus | reverse complement strand
CTTCTGATTTATTAGGTATAGGGCTTCTGATTTATTAGATTTATTAGGGCTGCTTTTTTTTTACATGCATTTTAAACACACTTCATGGGTGATTTCGATGCAGGTGGTTGAGGTACCATACTTTGAGAAACATTGGAACGTGGCTATACCAATGGCAAAGCCACTTTCTAGGCATCTTTAGTCATGCAGGAAAGGGAAACTGTTAGAGAGTAGATGTTAATTCTGGTTAATTTCCTTATACTAGAGACCCATGAGTGGTGGACTTCAGCTGCCATGATGGTTTGGCTTCCAGGGCTGGGTTGGCACAAATGTACGTCATCAGCCTGGGCCTCTGGATCTGCTGAAGAAAAGCTTGAAGGCCCAAGTGTTTCCTAGAACTTCTCTGCTGTCCACTTATGGTCAGAAATTCTAGGGGGCAAGTAATGGGATCAAGGTCTCTTTGGCCTTTCTGCATCCCATTCTTCTCAGCTCCAAGTCCATGTATTATAATTGGTTAGAACTGAACTGATTTTGTGCGGGATATATAACCCCCTTTCTTGGCAACATGCTCCCAATGGCTTATGGTCCAACCCTCCCTGGAGAGCCATGTGGTCCAGTTCTGCTTTAGAACAAGGCCTATGGGGGGACGCAATTCAAATCAGTCCTACGGGGTCTGGCACAAAGTCAATTTTCAATAACTACTTATTGAATAATTTTCCTTCAAGAAACCATTTTAGCAGATCAGCCTTCATTTTGAGCAGACAGGAAAAGTCCAATTGGCAAGAGTCTCCATTCCCCTTCCTCTCTCTTCTGCTTTGCTGCATAAGCTTTTATTTATTCCTTCATGTGGGGTCCTTGTGCTCACAGATGATCCTCCCGCTGGGAGGCCTCTCTCATGCAGTACCCTATTCTGGGGTTTGTTGGGTTGCATAATAGGATTAGAAAAACTCTCCTCAAATTGACACACTCACAGTCAGCCAATTTCGTCCTGGAAGGTAGAAGATATGGCTGTACAGCCACCTATTGAAAAGATCTGGGAGAAGGAGAAAACTGGCTGACATGTGTCTAATTTCTATAGGACCTTGAGGTCAAAGGATTTGTCAGCTAATTCAAGATAAAATGTCAGTGATTTACTGTGCTTTCCTGGGAAACAGCATGAGACAAAGAGAGACAATACTCTAATAAAAGCATTTCAGGAAGTGATGGCAGGCAGGTAGCTGGTAGGAAATGATTAGGGAAGAAAGTCTATATTTGAGCCATTCAGATCAGAGCTCAGGGAGGATTAACCCGTAACTTATCCTGTCATGGGCCCTGCTACAAATGTGCTAGGACTCTGGGCACACTTTGACAGTTAAACATTTTCTGAGTCTCTAAGTGAGCTTGGGCGTCTTAGAGCCGAGCCCATGGATGCTGGCTGCAGCGGTCACTTCGGCAGTCATCTTCTGAGGCGGATTCCTGGCTCCACTGGGGTCTCCTCCTCAGAGCGGCTTTTCTGTGGCACTCAGGTGATGTGGATCCCCAGTTAGTACTTTGGAGATCGTGCAAATAGTTTCTGGTGCACTAAAGCAATGGTTTTTAATAGAGAGCTTATTCCCACCAGGGAATATTTAGCAACGGCTGAAGACATTTTCAGTTGTCATAATTGGGATGGTGCTGTTGTTGCTACTGGGATGTAGTGAGTAGAGACTATGGCCACTGCTAAATGCCCTACTATGTACAGAGTAGCCCTACAAAGCAAATAGTTGTCCCATTCACCATCAATCGCTGAGGTTGAGAAGCCCTGTACCCTCAGAAGTCTGTTAGGAAATAAGCACACACTTCATATACCTGACAGCGGGAACAAGTGAGTGGCTGCGTTTAGGGCTGGGGTGGGATTCTGAGTTAGGGACCTCAGGAGCAGTTTTGAACTCTAGCTGTGATCCATAAATTTGGTGATGGGAAGTCGCCCTGCTTACCATTTTCCCTCTAAGGAAGAGAAGAGGAAACTGAAGCCCAACCTGCCATTTTCTCCATTTTCCCAGGCCCCGCTGAAGGAGGATGTGTATCCCTTTCATGGGCCCCAAATGTCCCGAACTAAATGGTAGGGCTGTGAACAGACCGTGCGTGGGGCTGGGGAGGCCACCTTCTGTCTGTATGTTGAGTGTTTCCTGGAGAGGGTCCTTAGCTTGTAGGACTGTGGGGACTGAGGAGGGGGTCAGGGCTCAAATGAGGTCCGTTGTGCTCACAGTTGTGTCTATGGATTCTTGCACGAGGTTTGACACATATAGGGCACTCGTTAAGTAGTCGCTGAACAAATTAATGAAAGAATGCCCTCCTGAGCCCGAATCATTCTTAGATGTTCCTTACTCCAGACCATCAGAGTGGTTCCTGGTTCAAGAGGAAGGAGGCCGCTGATGGAGCGGGTAGGAGCAGGCCCCCATTTTGTCTCCCGTTCTGGCCTCGGTTAGGGATGTGCCCCTCGTTTGTTCGGTGTAATGTGGCGGTTAGTGCACGGGCTTTGCCGTGAGACGGACTTGGGCCTGCCTCCCGCCTCTGCTACTTCTAGGTGGTGTAAGGTCGGCCAAGTGTCTTAACCTCAGGGAGCTTCTGTTTTCTCGCCTGAACTTGGCAATGATTGTAGTTCTCTACTTATTTCATAAAATTCTAGAGGATTACATGAAATAATCCATGATGAATGAAGGTGTCCAAGAGATTTTTCCAAGAAGCTTGTAGTTGGAGTGTCAGATAGAAAGGTAAACAAGCAAAATTAGGACAATATAAACGTCACAGTGAAAATATAAATGAGATAATCTATGAAAACACCGAGCATAAGCCTTGCGCTTAGGAGGGATTTAATAAACGTCAATTCCCTTCTCCTTATGAAGAATACTGTGAAGCTGCAGAGGAGAAATGGCCACGAGAGTAAAGCTTGGTGTGCGTTTTGAGCTGTAGACGGAGATTACCCGTTTATATTTGATGGACTCTGTTTACTCCATGTAACAGAGAACAATGTCACTTCCAGAGGGAGGGCAAGAAATGGGGACAAGGTTTGAACTTGAGAAGCGTGGGAAAATTTGGGAAGTTGATATGGGAAACGGGAAAATAAAATCTAATGGGAAAGACACTACACACGCTAAGACCCAGCCGAGACTGTAATCATAATTCTTTTAGAGAGGCACATAGGCATAGGCGTGTGCTTTTTTTCTAGTTTTCTCCTCTGATACGGATCCGTGGCTGGAAGAGGCAGGCGATCCTCAAGCAAGATGGGCACATGGGCTGTCAGGAGTGCAGGGACACTGACAGATCAGTGAAGTGAATTAGTGGGGACCAGGGTGGTAAAGAGGGACGAAGGCCAGGAGGTGGAGAGCAGACTAGGAAAAGGAACTGAGGGACCAGGACTAGGAGAAGGAGAAAGGAGAAAGCAGAGCAGAAGGGAGGGAAACTGGGTTCAGACAAGAGCACCCCAGAGTTTGCCGTTCTGTAGGAGCAGAAGTTCTGGGCGTTCCACAGCGAGACTGAGCAAATGGAGTGCCGAAGGGAAGGTGAAGGCCTCAGAGAAGGGGAGACGGAGTTGTGTGCACGGCGACTTTGCCCGGCTGGCGGAAAGGGCTGAGGGAGACCGGAAGTGAAGCCGTGTGGAAAATCCTTGTCGCCTGATATGGATTGAATTGTGTCCTCCTGAAAGATATGTTGAAGTCCTGCCCCCCAGTGCCTCAGACTGTGGCCTTATCTGGAAAGAGGGTCACTGCAGAGGTAATTGGTTAAGGCGAGGTCATGCCGAAGTCAGGTGGGCCTTTAATTCTATATGACTGGTGTCTTTATAAGAGAGGAGACTGCCATGTGAAGACACAGAGATGTACAGAGAGAGAGAGGATGGTCACATGATGACAGATGCAGAGGTCAGGGTGGTACAGCTACAAGCCAAGGAATGCCAAGGCTGCTGGCAACACGGATCATGAGACTTTGGTATGGCGGCCCTAAGAAACACACAGCACTCCTCCTCCTTGGTCCAGCATGAGTTACTCACCGCCGTTTGAGGCCCTACTCGATCTCTAGTGCCTCCAGCAACCCTGTCTGAATCATCTGGCCACACCACCCTCCCCTGCCTGCCTTCTCTGCATTCCGATTACACTGAAAGTCTGGAACAATTATGCATAATTTCAGCATGTAATTCCAATCTGTTTAATGATTTCCATCAAATTGATTCAACGTTTGTCTTTACCAAAGGTGTAAGTACCTTACTTTTTCGAATTTCTCACCCTGCCTAAGGCAGTGTGTTGATTGAACATCTGGCTGGCAGCCAGTCACTACTTGTGAATCTCTTGCTGGCAGTTACGTAATACAGTCTAAACCTGATCCTCTCTCATTTAGGTCACTTGCAATGTACTTTTCTGGGGCACCACTATCCTGCTGGGGTTTGACTACTGATGGGCTCTCTTGGCTCATTACAGAAAACTATAAAATGCTCATTGCTTAAAAAGTCATCATGTATTATTATTTTTTTTTTTTATCATGAGAACAGTTCACATAGAGGAGTGCTCAGTGTTAAGGAAACCCCATTACCAAAGAAAACACAGCTGATTCAATGGTAAAGGTGGTGGAAGAATCTTTTATTAACACAAATATATATATATATATATATATATATATTTTAAGTTTTAAATTGCCTAATAAGGCATAGTACCTTGTTTAAAAATGACTTTTATAACTGGAAGACAGAACAGTTGGAAATCAAAAACAAGGTCCTTAAAAGGATGGTTTAGGCTTGGACATGGGGTAAAAGCCTGCACTTAGATGTAGTTGGGGAGACGTGTACACACAGGCGCGCGCGCACGCACACACACACACACACACACCCATTAGTGATCAGGTCTATCTGTTATGTTCAAAAAGCCATATTCTCATGATGCTTTTCCTGGGGCATTATGATCTCATTCCTGATGCAATCCTAAGCCACCCAGGCGAGATTTCTCAGCTGGTTTAATTGCTCCTTGTCTGCACCCCAGTCCATCTCCTTAGGGAGCCTCAGTCACCTTGATCACTTTGAATACCACAGACCCTTTTTGGGCCCTCTGTCTCTTAAGAGAGTAATTTCCCATGTCATTTCTTCAGCTTGGTGGTCTCAAACTATGCCTTCTTCTTTCTGTAATGAATTGCTTGCAGCAAATACTTAGTGGGGATGCTGGAAACAATGGGCTCCAGTGACACAGAGAGGGAACTTGTCCAGGTCACACTGCTGGTTAAGTGGCATAGCTAGGGCTGGGCTCTAGGGCCCCTAACCCCTACCCATGCTCTTTCCCCAATACCACAGGCTGATACCCATGTTACAGACTCCCTGCTATATCGGAGTGATGGGCATGGCAGGGAACCTTGGCAGAAATGCTATGGAGAGCATGTTTGCAATTCAGACAGCAGCAGAACCAGGTTATTGACAAGACTCTCGAGATGATCGTTAACTTGAATGTATTGATTACCTCTGTTAAAAGAACAGTTTCCAGATGCCTCACTCGTCAGTGGTTTGGTCTTTAGCACTCTGGGCTGTGTCAGAGTCATCGCTGCACTCATCCCAGCCAGCCCAGTGCCTGATGCATGGTAGTCATTTCACATATTCGTATTGAGTTAATGCAGTGACTTACCATTTATATAGAAGGGAGACATCTGGTCTCTCACTCTAGTTTTACAACCAAACAGTTCATTTGAAAGAGGAATCCAGATGAAAAGAAGTGTGTCAAAGGCAGAGGGATGGCAGAAACAGAGGCTGTGGGAGCCCATCTCCTGCTGTGTGTGCGTGCAGCGATAAAGGAGAGGGAGGAGACCGGAACCGGCTCCATGCTCTTCGGCCCTCGGTGACAGTGGGATCGCAGCCTCTGTGGGCCGAATGGCACGGAGCTGCTGGGGAAAGAATGCAGCTTTGGGGGAGGCGGGTGGACAGACAGCAGGGCTGTGTGTTCCAAGGCTGCCTGTGGGAGAAAAGAACACCAGCTGGGACATGAAACAGTCCAGGAAGCGAGAACGCGTGCTGAGAGGCATGAAAATTGGCAGGCGTGGAGTGAGCACATGCCGGAGATGCACGGGGACAGATGCCCTGAGCTGCAAGACACCGTGTGTGTGGCTGGCCATCTTCCTCACCTCTGATGCCCCCTCTCCTTCACATACACCCCAAAGCAGACGAAGCAAACCCACCCTTCAACTGAGAGTCTGAAGAGACAACTACAGTTCAGGGGCTCTGTGGACCCAATTCATAACCTGAGTTTGCTGGCCATCAAGGCTCTTAGGTATATCATCATTCTCTTGACTTCATGAGAATTTGAGGGAAAACCATCGCCTCTTCTCCAGAGAAATATAAACAAGGAGCACAGCAGACTGTGTGGAAGGAAAACTTTTCTCTCTAGCCATACACCCTCTCAAGGGATTCCTAGAATCAGAGCCCGAAGGAAGCTCTGAGCTCACCTGGTCTAACCCTCATCTTACAAATGAAGACAGAGGTGCAAAAAAAGGATCATGACTTACTCAGGGTCCCAAAACCAGTGACAGGTGGACACAGTAGTCAAAACCGGATCTTCCTGTTTGAAATTGCGTGTGCTTTCCAGTCCCGCAGTGACCTCGCTATGGCCTCTGCAGGGCAACTTGGATTCAAGGTCAGTCTAAACTACGGGTAACACTAATGCTGGCTACAAAGGACGGTCACCAGGGCTCCTAGCAGAACAACGAACTGGGATAGAATTTCCTTTGGGCCCCTTCACTTGCTTTTTTTTCATGCTCTCTTTCGTTTCTGGGTGTCTGGTTTCCTCTTGCTCTCCCCTTGTGTCTAAATGGCCGGGTGCTGTGTCCATCAGGTCTGCCTTCCTTCCCCTGAAGTGTTCAGATGCCCAAACACCATTTCTTCCTCTGCAGCGTGGGCCTTGGGTCAGAACTATTATTTCTCCCCAACAGAACAGCTCTAACTACGTGGTTGGGTGGATTCTGTGACTGGAGTAATTGATCTGCACTTAACTCCATCAGAATTAAGGCTGCTAGTCCAGCTGATTTACCCACTGGCACACTCTCTGCTTTGCTGGTGTCCCCTCTCTAATCAGCCCCACTCTTATGTCAGAACTTAGAGGGGGGAGGCAGAAACCTGGCAAAAAGCGATCAACCCCGGATGCAGTAGACAACAAACAATCTTCCCCTGAGCAGTGTTCTGGGTGTGGCGTACACATTGCTTCATTCAATTCTCTCAGCCTGAGGGACAGACATTATCCTCCATCTTGCAGATCAGGACAGAGGCTTAGAAGGACCAAGCACCCTGTTAATGAAAGGAGCCAGGATTTTAAGTGCGATCTCTCTGCTTGAAAGTCTTCCATGCTTCCATCCTGCCTCCCCATGTCCAAAGCTTTTTGGTCTTGCTTCTCCCATGATTCCAATAAAAAGTTTTTTATCACTAGCTGTGACAGTGACTTTCTGTGGATGAATGATGTAACCTTCATTATTCCAAAGAAAAAAGCTTCGGCAAGGGAGGGGCCATCTGATTTCAGTGTGTTGTGCAGTGTTGAGGCTCGGCACTAAGCTCTGGAATCGTCATTATCTTGCTTGACCTCCCAGGAATGCCAGGAGCGGAAGTGTGTGGGTTAATTAGAAAAACTGTTCCATGAATGTTTAGCATTGTTCTTGTTTGCGGTGAAGAGAATGGCCTGGGGGAATACCTACCCAGGCTGGCCCTGGAAAGCCAATTTGCTGGGTCAGCCTGACGTGGATGGTTGGGGCTGATGGAATATAGCCAAGAAAATAGCTCTGCCTTGCTCCCCGTGGACAAGGCTTCAGGACAGGCTAAAAGCTCAACGGGCGAAACCACTGCAGAGCTTGTGGCATGGAGAGCAAACACAGGCTGGGAATCCAGAGACCTGGATCCTCCCAGACCATTGGAAATGTCCCCTTCTGGGCCTCAATAGACTATATGGTCTTTCCATCCCTCCCTTGCCTAGGTTTCTGTAACTCTGGTCTCTCACATCACATATTTAAAAAATACTTGTCAGCATTCACTTTCTCACATGATACTCACATGACCCAAACTCTCTGTGCTTACTCAAGTATCAGAATTAATCTTTGTGCTCCAGGCAGGGTTAGGCTTGATGGAGAGAGTATGGAAGACTTTCTTTGACCTGGCTGCTGTTCTTCAATAATACCATCTTCTCTGAGGTGTCCCCCATCCCTCAGGTGACCTGCTGTTCTGTTGGCACCAATCGTAACACAACGTGATCAGCGGTGCAAATTACATAGTCCTCATGTTGAGATGTGTTAAAGGGCTGAGTAAGCTGGGAGTGACTACGGTTCTGCTTGGAGACTGTTGGTGATTTTGACAGATTCTCTAATTTCTTCAAAAGCTTCTTCCTCTTAAAAACAAATCCTGACTTTCAATTACTGACAAGGACCTAGTCTCATTCTAGCTTTGGTTCCTACATTGGGAGAGATGGAAGAAAGCTTAAGAGATTTAAAGAGGAAACAGTAAAAAGTGAAGCAGAGTTTAGATCATTTAATCATGTGGAAAGCCGGGGACTGTCTAGTTGTGACATTTAAAATAGCTAATAAGCTCCACCTGGTAAGTCATCTTATTGCAGCCTACCTCACATCAGTCCTGATTCCACCATTTGACAGATACAAGAGATCTCTGCCCCATACAAATGAAGATAAACCTGTTTTCCAATAGGAGCAGGATTCTAAATTGAAGGGTTAATGCTTGGAACACGCAGGACCTGACCTGGCCAACTAGACTACAGCTCCAAGAAGAAAAATCATCAGCCCAGGAAAGCTTTTGTCATGTCAAGATGGCACTCAGAGCTTCCACTGAACAGCTCAGCACTTATTTCCGGCTGGTGACAGAGGAGGTGGTGTTTGTCATTTCAGCCCTTGGTTTTATGCCCTGTGCTTTTGCCTTTCACTCTGGTTACTTTCTTATTTATTTATTTATTTATTTATTCATTCATTCATTCATTCATTCATTCATTCATTTTTAGGCGAGGCAACCCTTGGATGACTTCACAGATTGCAAGGACCTTGTCAGTTTACAATCCTTTATTTTTTAGTTTTTATGCCTGCAGCACCTGGTCTTTCTAGGTGGTCTCCCATCCAAGTACTAACCAGGCCTGAACCTGCTTAGCTTCCGAGATCCAAAGGATCGGGCTTGTTCAGGGGAGCATGGCCGAAGACGTCTCTGGTTACTTTAAATGGTGCTATTCTTACCCCCCTACTTATGAACTGTAGTTGGACCCACTTGAGCCCTGCAAAGCCAGTCTGCCTACCTACTTAGTTTAGCACAGGGGTAATGTGGCGAAAGTCAGAAGTTCCCACCTGTCACCCAAAAGTGAAGATTGCATTCTGCCTGGGCTTTGTGCATAGCTCTGGGGATTCATGGCAGAAGGCGAGAGAACAGCGCCTTGCGTGAGCCTCTTGGTCTACCTTGGACACAACTATGGAGTCAGAAGAGCTAGACTTTGTCCATCTGTCTCATTCTCTCAGAGCCCTCGCCCAGGCTGCTCCAGGCCTTCTTGGGAATTGGATACTCCTGAATGCTTTACCTCCTTCTACACTGGTAATCAAAGCGAATGCATGCTGAGGTGTGTTAGGATCTCAGGGGTATTTACATTTTAGCATTCTCTAATGTGGGAGTTGGCACACTTTTTACTTAAAGGGCCAGATAGTAAATACTTTAGGTTTTGCAGGCCACATGATCTCTGTTGCAGCTACTTAACTCTGCCATTGTTGCAGAAATGCAGCCATAGACAATATGTAAATCAGTGTGGCTGTGTTCCAATAAAACTTTATTTATGGGCATTGAAATTTGAATTTCATGTAATTTTCATGCGTTTAAGATATTACTCATCTTTTGCTTTTTTAAAATACTATTTAAAAATGTAAAAACCATACTTAGCTCTTAGAACGTACAAAAACTGATAGCAGGCCAAATTTGGCCTGATTTAACTAACAGCAATGGACACTTGGCTATAATCTCTAGGCATCACCAGAGACTATTAGCTCCTGCCTCTGGAACTTCTCTCCTTGAGCCAATTTAGATCAGGCCAGAGAGGCCCCAGAAATGCTGGGAGCCAGGGTTACTATTATTGCTGTAGGCCTAGCTGTGTCTTAGTCTCCTCCAATCCCTTAGAGAAAGTATAGAATTTGTGTAATCACTTTTCTTTTTTCTTTCTAGAGCTGGCTTGGTGCATGTATTAGTTTTCTGTTGCTGCCATAATAAATTACCACAAATTGAGAAAGTTAAAATAACACGAATTTATTATGTTACAGGGCTGTATGTCAGAAGCCCAGGTTGGCCCAGGAGGTTTAGCTGCTCTGGGTTTCACAGGCTGAAATCAAGTTGTTGGCCTATCTGGCCTCTGACAGGAAGAAGGTAGGAAGGATCTGGGAAGAATCTCCTTTCAAGCTCATTCAGGTTGTTGGCAGAATGGAGTTCCTGTGTTTATATGACTGAGATCTCATTTCCTTGCTGGTGCTGGGGGGTGGAGTTAGGGAGTTAGGGATGGCTGCTCTTAGTTCCTAGAGGTTTTTCTCTGGTCCTTCCCTGTGGGCAGCTGCATCTCAGAGCCAGCAATGGCACATGGGATCCTTCTCATGCTTGGAATCGCTCTGCCTTTCTCTTCTATCATATCTCCTTGCCTCCAGCCAAAGAAAGTTCTCTGCTTTTCAGGGCTCATGTGATTAGATTGAGCCAGCTAGATCATCCAGGATAGTCTCCTTATCTTAAGGTCCGTAATCTTTGTTACATCTGCAAAGACCTTTTTGCCTTGTAATGTAAAGTAGCTTCCAGGATTAGGGTATGGCCATCTTTGAGGGGTCCTTATTGTGCCTCCCACAGTGAATTCTGGGAAACCTAAGCCACCGGACAGAGATGTCATGTTTGCTAAACAGCTGCCTCTCCGCGTGAAGTCGTTTGTGATCTTCTGTGTTAGGAGGGCCCATTTCCTCTTTGGAATTTCTGTAACCGTTTGTCTTGAGCGTGACTAGTGCACTGTAGTGGCTTTTGCTCTTTGCTATTTTTCTTATTCAAGTTACGACATCCTCTTTCCTTTGGGGACTCCTCCCCCACTGTCCACTCAGAGGGGCTGCCATCCCATCCCCGCAGGGGATGGGCATATGACCCAGTCCAGCTGGTCAGAACTCTCGATTCCCTCAGCATTTTGGTCACATGACCCAAGTGAACCAATGAAATCTTCCCTGGAATTGGAGTTGATTTACGGACATTGGGAGAAAGAAGTTTCAGTTTAGCTGTTTTTGTGAAGTGAAAGGATATGAATCTGGAGCCTCTAGCAGCCATCTTCTCTGCCATATGGGGAAACCATCTGCAAAATGAAACCAAGGAGAGGAAAGATGAGGAACATCTATTTTGCTTCTTTTTGTTTTTCTTGTGCTAGCACAGTGTGTGCCCCACAGTAGGTGCCCAGTGAGTATTTGCTGAATGAATGGAATCTTGGCAGTTTTGAGTCCCAGGTGCTAGTCTCTGAAACCTTAGTTCTTACAGCTCATTCTTCTATCCCATGAGCTACTCCATATCTTTTACAGCTAGGTGACTTTCTTTTCTCTTTAGACCATGGCGAGTTTGGCATCAATTACTTTCAAGAGAAAGAATTCTGGCTATATGGTGATGTATAACATAACTATCCTATATTCTGTTTATAATGCCTCTGCCACTAGAGTGTAAGCTCTTTAAGAGCAGGAATTTAGTCTTTTACATCTGTGTATCTCCCACAGTACTGGGAGCTTAACACGTGTCTGATCTAAGAGGCATTGACTCAGAGTGGCAAGAGAGCCTGTGGTGAGGGAGAGAGACCACTTGAGCACAAGAAAGAGAAGCAAAACAGGTGTGTACGAGTCAGCAAAGGAATACACGTGCTCATACATAGATGCTTGAGCAACAGAAAACTCAGGAGAAATAGGTGGCAAGTGTGGCTGTTACTCCACTGTACCTCTCACTCCTGTCTATGTCTGTCAGTCTGACTGTCTATTCAACAGTGAGGGACACTTAGGTACAACTTCTCGATACCGTTAGGTTTTCCCCTCCTACCTTTTTGGAACGTTTCTACTTCCTGAGCCAATTCAGACCAGGTTAGGGAAGCCCCACGGGTGATAGGAACTGAGGTTCCTCTTGTTGCTGTAGGCCTCGTTGTGTGCATGCTGTGTACCCTCACCCTCTCCCTCTCTCCTCTCTCTGTCCCTCAGTCCCTCTCCCGTGCCCGCTTCTGTGCCCACTTCATTCATGGCTTTTTTCAGTCCCTGAGTTTCCACAAGATTTTTCTTCACCCAGATCAGCACTTATTGCCTACCATTTTTCTTCCCCGCTGGGAGACAGAAAGGTTTATGACTTTATCTCTGTGGTTGAGGTGGTGAGGGTGGGAGGTAGGAGAGGAAACCTATTCTGGGTTTGACACATTTGAGCAGACAGGGCTTCTTCACTCATGTTCCAGTAATGGCTCTCGTGCTTGGTGGTTAATAGCTGGGCCTGGGTCAAGTCCTATCTCTTCCCTCGATCTCCGTGAGACCTTAGCCTCAGAATCATTATTTGCATAATGGGTAAAATAATATTACTGATATCATGGGGTTACTTATGAGGATTAAATAATTTAAAACATCATTAAATAATGTAAGATGTTATTAAGTAATATAAAAAATATAAAGTGCTTATAATATGCCTGAGACCGAGCTCAATAAATATAATCTATTATTATTTTTGTTGTTATACATTTTTGATTCTTATCCAAAATGAGTGAAACTGTCATGTGGGCCCAGCTCCCAAAATATTTCGCTGTTGTCCCGCTCTAAGGATGCCACCTGGCTTTTTAAAAAAGTATTGTATCTCGTGGGTAGTACAGGAACAATATTTTAGTGGTTAAACCACTTACCAGCTCTAAGGATATATTTCATAACAAGGTGAAGAATAAATCTAAAATTTCTGTTAGCTGTAAAAGACAATTTTGATCTATGGAGGTGACTTTTGCACAGAGGCTGTGACTCTAAAGGGATAAGATGTGTGTAAATGTGGCTCATATACAACTCTGACAAGTCACATTGGGTTCTGAAAGATGGGCTGCAGAGTTACAAAAGAAGGATTATCAATTCATGGATTTTTGGGGAAAATTATTACTATCTTAGTTTCTGGGTGCCAAGAAAGAGAATCAGAAGTAACTTTCAATATAAATAGATATGAATAGGAATTTCTGTAGTCCATTTGGGGAAAAGGTTTTATCTTCTCTTGTATATAATAGTCATTTTAAGATGACTTATTAGCTTTTATATCTCAATCTGATGTCACATATTCCAACTTTATTGCTTTGATTTAATATTCTATCTTAAGTACATTTCCAATGAGCAATAACAGAAGAATTGTTGCTGGAGAAGAGATTTCAAGATTTCCAAAGGGTGAGCATGAAAGAGTCATTCAAAAATGGGTTTCTGGGTTTTTTTTTTCTCCTTTAAGAGCTTGTAGAAGTTTTGGAATTTTATTTTTTTCTCTAGAACAGGATAGATGTGGTTTTGGAAAGTCAGATCACTGGACACAGCTGTTTGATCACGTTAGTTGAAAGAGATCTCCACATCCTTTGATTTCCTTTAAATACTATGCCAGTATGACACATGCTGTGACTTCTCCCTATATTCTATTTATATCTGTGCCTTATTTTTCATTCTAGATTCTAAACTCTTTAAGAGAAGGAAGCACATCTTAAACATATACAAGTACTCATCTTTCCCAATAACTAATGTACATAACAATAGCACTTAATAAGAAATGGGCGGGTTTGTAGAAATTAAGCACAGTGAAAAGAGTGATTCCAGAATTCTGTATAAGACCACAGTCATAGTCCATGGTTAAGATCACATGTCATTTACTCCCTAGGTGAATAGCTTTAGGCCTCAGTTTCTGATTATCCTGAATCTGTGGGTGATAGCACTGACTTTGTAGGGAAGATTAAGATTCGATGCATGGTGGAGCCTTTTACCTGGCATGAAATAAGCCCTGAATTACACAAAATGTTAAAATAACCATTTAAGGTAATATGGATTTTAAAATAACTTACACAGTATTTTTGTTTTCTCCCTATTGCCCACCAATTGAGGAAACATTCTTTGAAAAGTTTAAGTTTTCAATTTGTTCTACCTTCAAAGACAAATTTATTCTTTGCATCATGAAATGTTAGAGAGGATATTTAAGATTACCTTAAGCTCTGCTCCTGATGCAGAAAGGGAGTCTGGCTTCACGGAAGGGAGAAGATGGTCCAGGACCTTAAAGAGAGTAGAATTGGCTGAGTGGAGAACTGGGAGAAGGCGCTGGGATAGATTCTAGCAGGAAGCCGGAGGCAATGGTGGGGCACGGGGTAAAGGGGTGAGATAAAGGTAAGTAGGAACTTGCTAGGTGTGTTTTAGAAATAATGAGAAGGCAAATCTGACTTGTGAGCAAGGTGAAGGGAACCTGAATTTCATAAGCCCGGCACCATGCCAGGTGATTTACTTAATGTTCACAATCATTATGTCCTTGTCGATCAGTCCATTTTATAGATAAGGAAGCTGTTCATAAAAGTTAACTTGCCATTGCTCACATAGCCAGTGTTTTCCTATTATTCTGTGAACACTTGCAAAGGAGAACGATTCAGTGACATTAGACAGGAAGTGAGGTTGAGACTGTTTTATAAAGGCTTTGATGTCAGGCTAAGGAGGATAGGCTCATCTTAGAAACAATGGAGAGACGTTCAAAGTTTTCAGCTCGGGACTTGGGGAAATGAGGTTTATGATACTATAAACAAGGTGAGTTAGGAAGCTTTAACTCAACAGCTGTAAATTCTTCAGCTTATCTTTGAAATGTGAGCTCTCCACTTTAGTTCCTGTCAATCCTAATTTGTTTATTAGTTTATTAGTTCATACCCATTCTCTAAGGGGAGTGGGGAGAGAGAAAGTGTCTAAGACTCTGCTGGTCCACACCAGCACTTATTAAAGGTATCGTAATGAGGAGCAGGAAGTTGTTCCACTTGCTGCTGGCAGAATCACAAGCAGAGAAGGGCATGCTAATGCTTTCTTAGTAACATCGAACAATGGTGCCCCAGATAGCATTATAAGTATTCATTCTGAATTTTTCATAACTTCTATATTCCAGTTTTATCCCCTCAAGTCATGTACCAAGTTCAGGGCTAAAAATTTTTTTAGCTCATCATCAATTGCCTTGCTGTTGAGGAATAGAGATGAGTCATTGACATTATTACGGTATTTCCCATAATAAGTTTAATGTGAAATGGAATTATGTGACAGGACTTGATGGCTGTCTATTGCCTTGAAAATTCACAGCTCACCTTCACCCTGGTGTTTATATTTAGGAAGTGTTTTACCTCACCATTTGTCTTTCAGCAGCACTGTTATCCATCCCATCGGGCAATTAGAGCAGCAGACGGCCTCATTAGCCGCAAAACCATCTTGGCATGGTCTGCTTCTCCTGCCACACTGTGGGCCGCTGAGTTTCAGATCTCCTGGTACTGCCCCTGAATGGCCAGGGTGACCCTGGCACACATTGTAAATAGTAAAAGTTGTTGACAGCATGTTTCTCTTTCTGGTGACTTCATGCTGACTCTGCCGCCCTCCCCCAACG
This sequence comes from Pteropus vampyrus, assembly GCF_000151845.1. Taxonomy (NCBI): domain Eukaryota; kingdom Metazoa; phylum Chordata; class Mammalia; order Chiroptera; family Pteropodidae; genus Pteropus; species Pteropus vampyrus. Next base: position 2,362,684 of record NW_011888784.1, on the reverse strand, counting down.
CCCCCCCCCGCCCCCCACCGCCCCGCCAGGGATTCCAAATGCAAAACCCCCAGAGGCATGACATTACTAAATTCTTGGGACTTTCTTGGCTGCCTCTGCTCTATTAAAACCTAGCTCCCCCGCTTTTTTCTCTATTCCTGCAGGATTTTATTCTCAGCTAAGTGACCATAGCTGTCAATAAATCAGCCCCAAAAGGTTTAATTTCCACTAATGAGCAGGTGAGTTAATGTATTAAACTTCTAAGGTAACGTAACACAGGCAACCTTCTCTTCATTTCTTCTCCTTCTTATAGAGAATTTAGAGCTGCAAGGAACTTAACACATTATTCTACTCCAAGCACCAGCAGTTCTGAGTCAGTAAATCTGGAGTGGGGTTCAGCAGATAAATTACAAAAGAGCTTCAGTTGATTCTCACATGTCACTCTGGGTAAGAATACTACTCTCATGAGATAATGATTGTGAAGTTCTAAAGCTGCACTGTCGAGTACAGTAGTCACTTCTCACGTGTGGCAACTTACATTTGAATTAATTGAAATTAAATAAAATTGAAAATACAGTTCCTCAGTCATACCTCCACATTTCAAGCGCCCATCATCACATGTGACTAGTGGCTGCCATATTCGAGGGCACAGACATAGAACCTTTCCATCATCACAGCAAGTTCTGTTGGGCAGTGCTGCTATAAAGCATGAATCCAATATTGCTTATCGTGGCTTCTAAGTGAAGAAACAGCACCTTGAGAAGCAGAGCAGGATGAGAAGCAGAGAGAGGTCTTAGGACCTACCTTCTCTGAGGGGGGAAGTACTGGTCATTGGGTATTTCCCTAGTGCTCAGAATATCAGTCCACTCTAGTTAGATTGTAACTTCCAGCCTGGCTGTGTTTTTATCAGTTTTTTAAGAATTGGCATAAATACCACCTTACTGTGACATATTAATTCTAATAAAACTTACATTCTCCTATTCACATTTTTAGTTTGTAAAGAGCTTCATATGCGTTCAATTACAGGATATTCACAATAATTGCAGGAAAGGTACTATTATTCCTATTTAAGAGAGCACACGAACATGAATACTCATCGATAGCAGAGTAGTCACATAAATAAACAGCTGTAAAAAGAACATATTAAAGCTATACATATTGATTGAAGGGATTTCCCCAAGGTAACATTGAAAAGAATGGATCTGGGAGAGTGTGCATAGCATTATATTGGTTATTTGGATGTTTGTGTACTCCATGATCCATTCCTCACTCTGCCCCTGTTCCTCCCTCTGCTGCAAAGTGGTGGACCTCTGAAGATCATGTTTTCCAGTCTCCTGTGTCAGTTGGCTTCCAGTTCAGCCAGTGGGCCTCATGGTGGATTTTTGTGGGGTCTAAGCAAGAGAGGAGCCAGGGCATCTACTTTGGGCAACATCTTTTGTTTCTCCTCCATGGCTTTGGCTCCCCTGAATAGCTTCACTATGGTACCAGCTTCTACCAGGTGACCATAGCTACTGGGATGAGATAACATTACCTCCTTCCTTTGCACCTACAGCCTAGGGCTGGTAGCAGTTCATTGTTCTTACAAAGTTCTGGGCTGACTCACCATTCCATGTTGGGCTTCTTAGCTCTCCTGTCTCCAGTATAAGCAATGTCCTGCGCTAAATGTTCTGTTCGAATTATCTTAGAATAGTTTCTGTTTTCCTGATTGGTTTCTGACTGAAACAAATATGATCTGTGTAAAAAATGATAATCTATACAAAATGAATCTGTGTGTGGTATATGTGTATGATTATGTGAGCAGAGGGAAAACCAGAAAAGCATAAGTACTAGGTTGTTAGCATGGAATATGGGGATGAGGGTGAGTGCCTTTGGGGTGTAGAGGTGGAAGAGGAGAAGGATGAAAAAAAACTGAAAAAGAGGAAAAAAGACAGCATTAAAAATACATGATATGGTAAGCCATATGTAAGCATTTACATAAAATCACGTGTACTTCTGTTTAAGAGAGATGATCAAACTAGGTGGAATGGTTTCCTGATCTGCACATAGGTCGATAAGTGGTGGAGCCGGAACCTGAACCCGGGTCTTCTGACTCCAAATTTAGGTACGGAACAGTGAACCCAGATTCGGAGCCAGACCACCAGTGTCCACAGTTGAGGCTTCGTCACTTATGGTTTGTTCAGCCTTGGCCTGATGTCCTCACTGGTAAAACAGGGACAATGAAGTTACTACTTCTCAGAGTTGTTTAGAAGATTAAATGAGTTAATATTTTCAAAAACACTTAGTTCTGGGCTTGACACACTGTAGGTCTGATATAAATGTCAAGGGTTTTTTTTTTTTTCCTCTATATCACTTAGTTGTATTAAACGTATCAAGAAAGTGTGAATACTGCTTCCCTCATTTTAATCTTTGTATTTGTGTTTTGAGGATTAGACAGTTGTAAGATATGATCAAAGGACTCAATCCAACATAAAGAAAAAATAATGTTCCTTTGCCAAGAGACCAAGAAGAAAAAAAAAAAAGAAATTGGAATAGAAATTATACTTTGGGGAATCTATCTTAGTGAAATAAAGCTATGTATGGAAACAGCTCTATGTACAGATGTGTTTATTGCTACATTTTCATAATAGCAAAAGATGGGGAGCCGCTTAAATATCTTACCATGAGGGATTAGTTAAGATAACTGAAATATCTTTTTGATAGAATATCATAAACTTGTATAATTGCTGAAGGAAGCAGGTAATAATATATTAAACACTCATGTTATTATGTTATATAGAAATACAGAATTTTAAATTACACACATAATGATTATAATTAAATAAAAATTCTTGTGTGGGGGGAAAAGGCTAGAATGACATATGCTTTTTCTAAATTTTGGAATAATACTCAATTTATAGAAAAGTTACAAAGATAGTACAGAGTTCCTGTATAGAAAAGTTACAAAGATAGTACAGAGTTCCTGTATAATCCCTTCGCCCATTGTCTCCACCGCTAACATCTTACATTCCGATAGTGCAGTTATCAAAACTAAGAAGTTAACATCTGTGCATTATTATTAACAAAATTCCAGTCCTTATTCAGATTGCACCTGCTTTTTATTAATGACCTTTATCTGTTCCAGGATCCAACCTATGACACTGCATTACATTCAGTCATCATGCTTCCTCTGTCTCCTCCTATCTGTGACACTTTCTCAGTCTTTTGGGTTTTCATCGCCTTGACAGTTTTAAAGAGTACTGGTCAGGTGTTTCGTAGATATTGAAAATAATTTTTTTTTGATTCTCAGAAATGACATACACTTTTATAATGATGGGAAAAGATCATATGTAACTTTATATCAAGCAGTCAGAGGCTGATGAGAATCCCGGTTACTGACCATTCGATATCAGCAGTTCTGTGGTCTCCAGCCTCCCCCCTGATGTATATGTCAGTCTTCACTTCGGGCTGAGAGTAGAGGTTGGAGGCAGTGCATTGGGCTGTGCATCCTCCTCATGAGCTGATGTTTCTTTGGAAGGTGCATGTGTAGAGAGGCATCTATTTATTAAAGGGAAGGCTGTCCCTGGATTTGTGGAGTGACCAGGGGAAGAATAGAGGAAGTGGAAAGAAAGTTTTTTACTATCTTGCATGCCTTTTTCTTTCTCCTCACAATAAAGGCTTATTTCTGGGTCAGGCCTAGAGTGCCAATCTAATCAAGTCAGAACCCTCTCCTGGCATCAGCAATCCAGATGACCTTGATTAAGACCTGGGTCAGAGCATCCTGGAGACAGTGCGGTTCCCTCTCTCCAGCACTTTCTTATACATATGTGTGTGTGTGTGTGTATCTTTATTATATATATGTGTGTGTGTGTGGGTGTATATATATATATATATATAATTTGCACTTTTTTTGTGTAGTATCTTCACAGTGAGCTCTTGAGGGCAAGGCAAGGGCAGTGTGTTCTTTCTTTTTTTGTAGGATCTTTATTGAAATATAATTTATATACCATAAAATTCACTCATTTAACATGTACATTTCAGTGGTATTCACCATATTCATAGAATTGTGCAACCATCACCACTAGCTAATTTCAGAACATTGTCCTCACCCCACAAAGAAACTCCATATCCATTAGCAGTCACTCTGTGTTACCACTTTCCCCTAGTCCCTGGCAACCATGAATCTGCTTTTTGTCTCTAGGGATTTTCCTGTTCTGGACATTTCAGATAAATGGAAACATATAATTTGTGCCTTTTTGGATCTGGCTCATCCATGTTGTGGCATATATCAGTACTTTTATTTCCTTTTCTTAAAAATTATTTTTTATGGCAGAAGAATATTCCACTATAGACGGGAGCATCCTTATCTCTGTACTGCTATCGGCTAGCACAGTGCCTGACACATAGGAAGCATGCATAATGGTTTCTTAGGAAATAATCAGTCAATGATATTCTTATTTAGATATTACTCTTTTCAGGCAACCTAGGCAATTTCTTCTTTAAATATAGCATCCAAATTTTCATCTCTATTCTCACTGCAAGTATCCCAAACTCAAATTTACCAAATCACTAACTTCCAGTCTCCTCTGATTCCAGTTTATTCTCTGCTCACTGACAAGATTTAGCTTCTTAAATAATGACTTCACACAGTTAGACTCTTGTACAAAAACATGTAGTGGCTTTCCATTGTCTATAATCCATCTGGCCATTCATTTATCAACTATGGTGTGAATGCCTATTACATTCTAGGAACTGAGTTAGGTACTAGGACATAGCTCTGAACATCATATACGTGGTTCTGCTCTCATGAAGCTTATAGTCATTAGACAAGTAACCACATGAACAAACAAGTTTATAAATTATAGAATTTATATGAAGAGAAAATTAAGATTATATTTTACTTAGGGGAGGAAGAAAGTCGTCTTGGTGAGGGAGCGCCTGGGATTAATAATGAAGGGTGGGTGGGCAGACAACTAGTCAGAGAAAGGATGGAGGGATACAGGATTTGCATGCGAAGACCTAATGGCAGGAAAGTGCATGGTGATTTCCAGGAAAGAAAAAATGGCCGTTGTGACTGGGCATTATGAATAGGGAATGGCTGGTGAATTAGGCAGATCATGTGTGGGTCTTCTTCGGGTTTTTAATTTTATCTCAAGCACAGTAGAAAGAGATTAAAATATTTTAAGCAGAGGAATGTTAAAATTCAATGTTTGTTAATAAAAAATCATTCTGAAGACCATGCAGAGAAGGGAGACCAGATAGGAGAGTTTTTAATAATCCAGGGGAGAGCTGTCAGTGGTCAGACCAGGGTGATGGCAGTGCAGATGGATGGGCTCAAGGTTTATATTGGAAGGAGGACCTACAGGATTTCGTCATTGGTTGGATATAAGCACTGCGGGAAGGGAAGGGGCTAAGAATGACCCAGTTTTTTGGCATGAGCCACTGCATGGATAAAAGGGCCATATAAACTGAAGGAGGAGCTGATTGAGGGCTCAGGGCTGGGAGGATTGAGAGTTCAGTTTTGGACACATTAAGTTCAAGATGCTCGTGAGACATAGCAATGAGCAGATAGGCAGTTGGATAGCTCTATCTGAAGCCCAGAAGAGAGGCTGTGGCTGGAGATATATGTATATACACATACACACATACATAATGTATGCATGTGTGTGCGTGCGTGCGCGCATATGAATCTTTGGCATATAAAGGACTGGGGAACATTTGAGATTGCCAAGGGAGAAAATAATGAGTAAGGAGTGAAGAAGGCCCAAGTCTCAGCCCTCATTAACTCTAATAACATCCAGTTAGAGGAGGAGAGCCAGCAAAGCAGGCTGGGAAGGAAAAGCCAGAAAGGCAGAAGGCATGCCAGGAAAGTTGGGTGTGGAGTCACGGAAGCCACGAGAAGACAGTTTTTCAAAAAGGAAAACATAACTGCTGAAAAGGCTAGTAAGATTTTGGTAGTAATGTGAGTTTTGATATGCCTGATAATAGATTTTATAGAGTGTGGGAGGTGGGTGCTAGATTGGAGTAAGCTGCAGAACAAACTCAGAACGAAGAATTGGAGAGAGGATATGCAGACAATTCTTTTGAGCAGATGGGGTATCAAGGGAAGTAAAGAAGTAGGGAAATCTGTAGGTCAAAAAAAGTTTTTTTAGTGTTAATTTTGGTTTCTTTGTTTTCATTTTAAGACGAGAGAGAATAGAACCTGTTTGGATGCTGATAGAAAGCAGGTTGAAGATACTTGAGGGAGGGGGTGGCAGTACAGAAATAATCGGTTCCCAATGGGGTGGGAGGGCCAGGGATCCAGAATACATGGGGCCGGCTGGGCTTTGTGAGGCTGGTGTGGTGGTAACAGGAGGAAGCCAGGAGAAAATGGGGGGCAATGCAGACTAGTGAGGGGACTTAGTGGTAAGAAGAGACAGGCATTTTCTTCTGGTGGACTTCTGGTTGGGTTCCTTATGAAGGGAGAGATGAGAGTCTCTGAAAGTGAAGAGCTGGGCAAACCTTTAAAAATTCTGAGAGGTGTGAAGAAGGAATGAAATAATCATTATGGGGGATGGGAGAGCACTCACTACAGTGACAGAAAGGAAAAAAAAAATATTCAAACTCCTTTGCTTGTCTTTCACTCCTACGAATGCTCCCTGTTGTATGCCAAAATGAGTAAGATACGTTTCCTGCCCCCGAGTTGCTCGCTGGGAGCACAGCCACAAATACTGCACATAATTTTAATGCGGTTAATGTGGAGACAGAAGAAGGCAGAGTGAACTGTGGAAGAAAGGACACACATCTCAAGGAAAGGCAGTCTGGGTGTTAGGGATGGTGACGGAAGGTTTCCTGGAGGAGAGAAAATCTGAGTGAGCTGAGAATAGAACACTAAGAGTTAGCCAGGCAAAACCCTGGACAGGTGAGAGAGCAGGGTGGGCCTGAGACACTCCACAGTGTTTGTCAACCCTCAGGCCAGCAGAGACTGGTCCGCTCTCTACCTTGACTTTTCAAAGTCAAAGTTGCCTCCCTGAAGTACAACTCCAAATAAGAGAGGAAGCAGCTAAAAGGTCCCAGACTCTGGAAGAGCACCAGCTTCCAATTCAGTGGAACGATTTGCTGTGTCCTGAGGTGGCAGCATTTCCCCCATGTGGGCTGTTACTACTAAAGCAGCATAGATGAGCAAGGAGAGATGCCACTCCCAAGTTCACCTTTTGATTTCTAAACCTGAATCTTCCTATTATGAGAGATAGAGCACCATATATTGAGTGTTGGTCCTCTTCCAATCTTTTAGGATATGCACCTTAATTTTGCAAGGAATTGTGTCCAAGATGGTGGTCTAATTGTGTCTTCGACAGGGGAGTCAACACCTTTATAAGATCAGTTGCTTCTGCAGATGAGATATATGATAAGACCAGTAAATCCTTATGTTTACTAAAAATTAGTTTCTTGATCAGAAGCAATGTTGTGGGATATACTGACAGTGAATAAGCAGTCGGTATGTTTAAAGATGGTGGTGTTGGCAGAAGCATGGTGAGTAGCAAAGCATATATAATTCCAGTGTGTCTACTCCAGCAAGAATTCCTTCTTGATGGGAAAGGGTCAGTGTACCCAAACTACCACCAGGTGGCAGTCTTGGCCACAGGGGACATGGTACCATATTGGGGACAAAGGGCTAGGCTCTGCTGCTGGCAATTTGGGCACTCAACAATTGAACTACGAAAGAGAATTTATATTTTTGTTACTGTAACTTGTAAAAATCCTTTGATAAAGATAAAAATCTCATTATCACTCTACACTGATTTTTGGATCTGTGCACCCAACAGAGCATGCTTCTGGTTGAGAATCATTGCTTTTTAAAAAAATTTTCTGTCTTCACTAGCTAAAAATAGTTTTGTGAAACTTTATAGTTTCAAAAGAAGTTTTTTTTTTTTAAAAAAGAAAATAACATATTAGTTAAAAAAAAAAAATTCAATTGCCAGAAGTCTTCCCCAGCTCTCTGCCTTCCCACCAAGATTTTTTAATGCCTACCAAGGATATCTGTCTTCCTACTGTGTTTACTTGTGCTGGTTTAAACTACTGCTTGAAACATTATCGATGGCGTTTTTAAAGAACTGCTGACCATGTGTCCTGATTTTCAGTCCTTCTTCAGGTTATAACAGGTAATTTAGGAATTTTAGTAAAGATATTGGAATGATTTGTAGGGACCATGAGACATAATATTTAAATCGAGGACTGTCCTAGAAAATCCAGTATATGGTCACTGTGAGTATGAACTTAACTGTATGACTTTGGATAAGGCATTTTTGTTCTCCAGGCCTTGGATACCTCAACTGAGATTTATAGAAGTTGGTCTATGCCAATTGTTTTCAGTTCTAATATAGATGGAACATTTTTAAGTGGCAAATCTTTTGAATACCTCTTCAACGTTACTGAACTTCAATGTTATCTTTGTTGTCCTGAAATAAAATTCATATATAACATAAACCACCAACACAAATAATCTCATCTATGTAATATTCTAAGTGTGATGTAGAGGAGAAATAAAAGGAAGTAATTGATCACAAAATGATCTGTTTTAAATATGTAAATGACTGGTGTTCGGCTATATCAAAAGAGGAATAAAGTAATTAGATGTTTGCACCTATTTAGACAATTACTGTGAGTGTAACAGCTATAAATGTAGACGGATTAGGTGTGTTGGAAAGGTGACTCAAACTGTGAGAATTGTTGGTGTTGATATTATTTTGCAAAATGTTTAAGATCTCATGATAAAGTTCTGAACTAATATTGAAGTATAGTCTTCTGATTTACATGGTAGTTGTATTCCTGACTACCATGCAAAATTATTTTGCGTTTTTGTGTATATTAGAGGTAGGGTCTATGTTGAGATAATTATAAACAAGTTTTTAATTATAAGTTTTTAATCAATTTTCCTCTTTTTTTCATTAGTGTTTAGGTCATTTACATTTAATAACATTAACATTGATATAATTGGGCTTAAATCTACCTTTCGTTATTATCTGTTTTTCCCATTCGTTTGTTCCTTCTTCTTTGATTTTGTTTGGACTGAGTATAATTTATAGTTCCATTTTGCCTCCTGTGTTATCTTATTGGCTAGACCTCTTTTTAAAACAATTTTTAGTGGTAACTTTAGGGTTTATGGAATCCATCTTTAACATATGGCTTCAAGTAATATTCTCCTTCACATGTGGCATAACAACATTATTACAGCATAGTTTTAGTTTTACTTCCCTGTCCTGATAATTTCTCTATTATTATTTATAAATATATATATGCTTCTAAGATTTGTGGATTTATTTTTCTTCATCAAACTTCAAAAAATTTCAACTATAATATCTTCACATATTTCCTTCTCCTTTAAGGACTTCAATTATATGTATATTAGGCTGCTCGCTGATGCTCTAGTCATTTTCTTTTCAATGTTTTTTCTCCGTGTGCTACATTTTGGATAGTTTCTATTGCTAAATTTTCAAGCTCACTAATCTTTTCTTCTTTAGTGTATAAAATACTAATAATTTCATCCAGCATATTTTTAATAGTCATATTTCTCATCTCTAAAATTTCAAATTGGGTCTTTAAAATATATATATATGTGTATATATAATATATATAAACATGTCTCTATATAACATACTCAGTCTTTCCTCTACATTTCCATTGATGGATAGTACTCCATCTGAATATATGTCATCAAATAAAAAGTTTTTTGTATTCATATATTTAAACTTTGTTCTGAGATGCAGTTGAGTTACATGGAATTAGTTTATTCCTTTTGAGGATGCCTTTGAACTTTTGTTAGGCAGATCTTAAAAAGCCTTTGCCTAGGGCTAGTTTTACTCCACAACTGAAACAATACCACTCTGTGTACTGTGTACTCTGCTTAAATGCCCCATATGTTACAGGGATTTCCACTCTGGTTGGTGGGAAAACATACTGTTTCTGGATTTGTGTGAGCTTCAAGAATTGTTGCCTCTGCTTCTTCAGATGGTTTTTCTTCAGCGTTAGGTAATTTCCTCATGCACATACGCTGACCTGTATTCAACTAAAGACTTGACAGGGACCCTCTGCTGATCTCTGGAGTACCTCCACCACCACCCCGTGCAGGTCTATCTCGTCAGGTACTTTGCCCTGTGAACTCTCGTCACCTTGGTCTCTCAGACGCCCGGCTCTGTGTCCCCAGCTCTAGAAGATCACCAGACCCCACCAGTGAGAAGGATCTTCCTCATCACACAGCAGTCTGGAAAATCTCTTCGGGCAATAATCTCAGGGCACTCATAGAGTTTATGTTGTTTGTTTCCTCCCTCTCAGGAATCACTGTCCTTTGTTGCCTGGTGCCCACTGTGTGAAAACTGTTGTCTCATATATTTTATCTGTTTTTAAAAAATTCTTTGAGATGGGAGAGTAAATTCAATCCCTTTCACTTTATGTTGGTTGGAAGCAAAAGTCTCTTGTTCTGTCTTTCTGGATTTTGTGTCAGTGTAATACTAATCTCAGTAGGAAATTTGGGCAACTTCTTTGTCTTTTCCCACTGTCCATTATATATCTATAATGCAGAAAATATCTATTCCTTAAAAACATGGTTAACGTCTCTCGAGCCATTCACGCTTGACTCTGTTTTTGTTTCATTTAGCTTTTGTTTTCTGGGTTTTGCATTGACAAAGAGAAGGAATAATTTTATTTTTCATTCTATTTTAAAATTACTGGCCTTTTCAAATATATATATTTTTGTTTTGTTTATTCATTTTACATTTGTCTAGTAATTCAACCTTTGCCTATAGGTTTTCAAGGAGGTGGGCATGTAGTTACTCATACATGCTTTTATGATCTTTATTTTCTTTCTGTAGTTATATCCCCATTTTCCCTATAGTTTGTTCATTTGTATCTCTTAATAATCCTTCCAGAAAATTGTTTGTGTTAGACTTTTCACTGAAAAAAACCCTTTTTAAATCAGTAACATTATTTTTTGGTCTTTTTTTTTTTAATTCTTTTTTTTTTTTATGGTGACGTTGGTTAATGAAATCCAATAAGTTTCAGCTGTACATTTTAACAGTAAGGTATATATATATACCTTATTGTTAAATATGTATATATATTTACACTGTGTGTTTACCATTCATAGTTAGATTTCTTCCCTTCACCACATATTTGACCCCCTTACCCCATCTGCCTCCTCTCTTCTTCCCTTTTTGGTCTTCTTTCAATTTCTCCCCCTGTTTTTATAATTTCCAATCTTGTCTTAGATATATTTCATTGCTATTTCTCAAACATAGCTTTCATTTGTATTCATTTCTAAGTATTTCACAGCTTCTTTACAATATCGTTTTTATCTAATCGTGTATCTAAAAATAGTCATTTTAGTTTCCATATATATGGAATAATCCAGCTATGTTTTTATTGAAAAATATCTGAGGACAAAGTTGCCTTATGGTGATCATTTGAAATTAATTGAAATTTCCCTTGTTCATATATTTTTGAATATTTCATAGATACTTCTAGAAGAATCATATACTGTATTTTTGTGAGATGATTGTTCAAATATCTATTCATGTTTGGTTATTGTCTGCCTGATCTATCATTTTTCGACATAAATGTGATAAAATCTTCAACTCTAATGTACTATAGACTTAGCTACTTCTGTAATTCTATCCATTAAAGCACGATATAAAATATTACTGACATCTGTTTATGATTGTCATAATTTCTTATATTTGTCCTTTTGCTATTTGAAAACTTAGAGTTATTTTAGTATTTTTACTTCGAATATTGTCACTCATGGGTTTTTGTTTTTGTTTCATATTTGTCTTGTGTATGTTTAAAAAAATCTTTTCATTTTTTAAAAATCTTTTCATTTTCAACTTCTTTGTGCCTCCCCTTTTTTTTCATCTTCTGTAGACAACACTGCATCCATTTTAAAGATCGAATCTGATAATCTCATTTTATTTGAGATTAACTTATTAGTTACTAATGTATTGATTTATTTTATGACATCTGTGAGCATGAGAGTGTGTTTTCTATTTTCTATCTTATTTTCTTTTTCATTTTTTAATGCTTATTCTTCTATTGTGCTGTCATATATTTGAAAGAACCAGAATTTTTGTTAGCTTTTTCTTTTTTTTCTACTGGTGAGAAACATATGTTCTATTTTTGTATTTTCTGCTAGTTATCCCGACTCACTAGGAGCATTCATACACTCATTTTCCCCTATCAGTGTCTTAGGCTTATCACTAACAATGTCTTCATCTCAGACGAGCAGAGGTTTTCATTACTTTCAGCTACTTCGGTCTCTCCTCCTGCTCTAGATCTCTTGTAAGTATTAACTGGGATTCTATTTCTAGGCAGTTGTCCATACACATTTTGTAGTTATTTAATTAGATACTTCTTTTATTTCAACATATTTACTTGTATATCTATTACTACTCTTTGGATTATTTTTTCTTCCTTACTGAAATACTTTTAAATTCTGGTATGACTGAAAATATTTTCCATCCCCCATGTATAAACAAAAATGCATAAGTTATTCTTTATTTTCCATGAATAGTATTCTGTTGAGAATACTGATATTTATCGAATTTTTCCTGCCTTTTCTAGATTTTTTTTTCTGTTTATGATGTTTGCTTATAAGGTTTGGATTTGTTTGCTTAATTATTTATATTTATTTTTTAAAATATTGTTTATCCTTGGTATGCATTCTATTATCTCTTTCAATCTGCACTATAATTATTTTTAATTACTAGGACATTTCTTTCTTCTTATATCTTCAAATATTTCTTCTCTCCTATGGCTGCTTTTTCCTGTCCTTTGATAATTTTTATTAAGTTGCTATTGGCGCTTCTGTTCCTGACCTCATATCTCTTAGCATTGTTTGTATAATCTCTATTTTTTAAATTCCTTCTAATGCGATTTTTTTTTTTTGTCTCCCTGTCTATAAATGTACTCTTTAGCTTTTTCCAGTCTGTCTCTCATTAAGTATATCAAATTGTTTATTTTGACAAATAAATTTTCATGGCCACTGTTTTAATTTTCTATTACTGCCATGGCAAATTACCGCAATCTTAGCGACACAAGTTTGTTATTTCATGTTTTTGTAGGTCAGAAGTCTGATTCAGGTGTCATCGTGTTACAACCAAGGCATGGGTGGGCAGGGCCGTTTTCCTCACTGGAGGTTCTGGGGGACAATCTGCATGTTCATACAGGGTGTTGGCAGAATTCAGACTCATGTGGTTGTAGAACTGCGGTTTGTGTTTCCTTGCTGATTGTTGACGATGTATAGTTCTTAAGTTCTACTGGCTGCCCACATGGCTTGGCACACAACTCCCTTTGTAAAGCTAACAACATCAGTCGAGTCCTTGTCGTGCCTCATCTCTCTCGTTGCCTCCAGCAGATTTTAAGGGTTCATGTGATTAGAATGGACCCACCTAGATAATCCAAGACACTCCCCTCATCTCAAGATCTATAACCTAAATCTATATAAACCTAATCTATCTAAACCTAACTTTAACCATTTGCAAAGGCTCTTTTGCCATTTATTATAACATATTTACAGGTTTCGAGGATTGGAAATTAGTTACATTGGGGAGGGCATTATTTATCTTAGTACAATCATTTATTCTTGCTTTGTATTCTCAATATCCATTCTTATCTCTCTGAGACTATTATGATGGCTGGGTTTTAACTTTCTTTTCAAAATATTTAGTTCTAATTACTCTGTATAGGGCATTTTATTTGTTGTCTTTCTTATTTTGTGCTCAGGCCTGTGGTATTTCCTCGGCAGCTCATCCATATGACCTGGAGGCTGTTGGCTGCCTCCGCTTTTCACGTGCAGCGTGTGTGTACTTGTAAAAGCTGTGACCTGAGCTTATGTTTTTCTCCCGAAGGTTGTGCCTTGCATTTGACAGCCTCTCCTGATCTCTTGGATGAGATTGGTTTGGGTTTTTGAGACCTTCTGTTTCTAGCTGGCATTTCTGTTTCCCTGCTCACACTTGCCCAACCCCATCAGGGCATTGCTATTTAGGAGGATGAGGCTTGAGGGAGGTGGGCTGTCTTGCCAAGATTGTGTGTTTTAGGGATAGGGAGACATAATTCTGTCCCTGATTGTGGAGGGCAGGCTCAGCTTAGCAATCTTTGCAGCTCCCTGCCCAGGCAGTGTGGAGTGATGCTGGGAGAGGAGATTATACACCCAGAAATCTCAGTCTGTGGCCTTCTGGTTTACTCTCCGGTCCTTTTTCACTCTAGGCTGTCTTTTCGTCCTACACCAGGTTCCACCGGCTTCAGATGCTAGGAGTTTTTCACAGCTTTCTCCTAGCTTTTTAAATGTAGCTAGGTATGCCCTCTGCCTCCCCATGGCTTTTCTGGCCTATTATAGGGCTGGTGCATGGTAAGCGATGCAATGTCAACCTTACTCCCTTCAGATCACTTGGGCAGTGTCTGACTGTATCAGCCACTGCAGTAAGGACTGTCTATATCCATATAATGCATTCAAAACCCCCAAAGATTCCTGCTTGAAAGTAAGAGGGTCTATGACCTGTCTAATAGCAGTAATGTATAGCTCATTGCCAGTTAGGACTCTTCCAGCTGGAACAAGGAACAGAAACCACACAATTTGGTTTAAATAAAACTGGGATTTGTTAGTTCTCACATGGAAATGTCCAGGAATGGTTCTGTTTCATGCACAGATGGATTCAGAGGCTCTCATGATGTTACTAATAATAAAATTTACTCTCTCCATCACTTGGCTCTGTTCTGTTGGTTTTAATACTTAAGTTGGTATGTTAGACTCTGGTAGTTGCAGCAGAAAACTGAGCATGCCCACTTCTGACAGTTGGGGCAAAAGGGTCCTTAAATCTCACTGGCTCTGGTAAGGTCATGTGGCCAGGAAGATGTGGTGCTCTGATTGGCTAGGCCTGAGTCACATGCTTCATCCTTGGAACCAGTGTGGCGCTGCTTTTAATGCCTCAACCTGGGAGGACAAAAGTGATTTCTGCCCATAGCTGTTGGCCAGAACAAGGTACATGTCCCTGACTCAAGTATAAAAAAGATTGAGAATTATAGAGGAGCCTATGGAAGATATGGTGACAGCTAACTGTTTCTGTCACTGCCCCCTACATATAAATCATCTGGGAAGTCTTTAATAAACACACACTTGTCTGAAACTTGCTTTAACCTACTATAAAGAAAAAAAGTGTAGAGGACTGAAAGAGAAGATTGGCATAATATTGTTAAACTGTTAAAGGTGAATGAGTACATGGGAATTCGTAATGTTGTTCTACTTCTGTATATTTTTGGAGATCTCCATTATAAAAAGTTAAAAAAAATTAAAAGAATAAATGCCAACTCAGAGACCCCTTATTCTGTATACCTGAGGTGAGGCTTGACCATGAATATTTTGCAAAAATTTTTCAGGTTATTCTGTGGTCAAGAATCTAGGTGATGGAACCATGTCACCCATCAAGGTTCATATTCATACTGTGAATCATATGGTGTAATATATACATATATATGTATATGTATATATTTATAGCTCTTGGACTTTTCAGCTCATGAATAATTGATTTCATTATTTGTTTTCTGATTCCACATTTAGTATACCTTAATCTTGGGTATTTTTAATACTGATGGTCTTGATATTGTCACAAAATGAATGTTGTTTTCCTACGGAGGAATTAAGAAGATAAAAGAAAACTCTGCTGAGGTCAGACTGTTTATTCCCCTCTTTCTCTGCATTTTGGAAATTAGATAGTGTGGTTGATTTAAAAGGGCTACAGATCCTTTGCAGTTTCTCCCATCAAGAGCGGTCTCTATTTTTCTACCCTTGCATTTATATTGACCTTGTGGCTTCTTTGACCAATAGACTGTAGCTGAAGGGACACTGTGGAAGTTTTAAGTCTAAGCATAGGCTTCTGCTCTTACTCCCTGATAATCAACTGCTTTGTGTAGAAGCCCAGGCTAGCTGGCTTGAGGTATGTGATGCAGCTGACAGCCACACCAAACACCCAACACGTGAATGAAGCCACACAGACCACAAAGCTGAAGTTGAACCTCTAGACAGCTACATGCCCATGAGTGACCCTAAGTGAGACCAACAGAAGAACCACCCAACTGAGCCCAACTCAAATTGTTAACCCATAGAATCATGAGCAAATAAAACGGTTGTTATCTTTAAGCCACTAAATTTTGGAATGGTTTGCTCTGCAGCGAAAGACAACAGATCAGATAATGTTATACCCACAAGTCCTCAAGTCGATGGTTCAGATTTTAAAATGTGTTTTCTCATTTTTGTTCCCCCGCCACCCCAGTTCTTAAAAATCTCTAAGCTGCACATCTTAGAAATGAGAAGAACTGAGTCTCAGATGTCTCAAAGTTAAAAAAAAAAAAACAAAAAACATATCAAACTATATTTCCCTCCGAGGAGAATTTTATTCACTCAGTTTCAGTTTTATCTGCTTTTATGACATCTGAATTGCACTAGGATGTCATTTAATTTTGGGTCTGGAACAGAGTTTACATTGGCATTTGAGGAGTTTTCCTGAGAGATCAACTTTCAAGGAAACACATATTATTGCAATTCAAAGAAAGTATGTTTCAAACTAGTGTGATTTTAAAAACAGCAGAGTTCAGTCACTGAGGCATAACTATTCCCCAGCTGCTGTTGATTATATTTACTTCTTCTGGGATTAGCCCAAGAGCCCCACGAGGCAGGGATAATATTAGATGTTCATGACGAAGGTGATGAAAATAGGATTGAACAGAGAAGCTGTTTGACTTGTGCTAGTTTCTTACCATCCCAGTTGGGAGAGATGTAACGTTCTGCAAAATCTCACCATGAACCTGAAATTTAATGAAGGAAACACTTCCTTTTCTCATTTCAGTCCTCAGTGGATCAGACTGAGAGAACCACTATTTCCCAACCATTTTGTTCTGAGTCTTTTCGGATGAAGAGAAGTTCGAATGGGAAACTTGCATTCCAGATGAAGCTATGTATGTGTCCTGAATCAGATTAAAGCTGTCGTGAATTCCTGAACAACACCAGTGGGTCTGAGCATCCTGAGAATGATTTGCTAAACTGCTGTTTTTAAAGCGAAGGTGACTTTGCTACAGATTGAATCTTGCCTATGAGAGCCAGTCTAAAAGAGAAACGTGAATTAAAAGGCATCACTTTGGAGAGTGCCATTTATCTTCAAAATGCTCAATATATCTAGCTGAGTTTACATCCAGAATCTTTGACCCTAGGTAATCATTTTCCAAATATTTTAACCAAGAATAACTCTTTTTCCCTGCCTCAAAAAGGCCGTATTAAATTTATTTTTAAGTGATATAGTTCACATCTTTTCTACCAAAAATAGTCATGAATGAGAAGAAAGCATTTAACATGAGAGAAGTCTGAGCACTGTATGAGGGGTTAAATGGCAAAGACAGCCAACTTATTCAAGCCTGAGAGCCTGCTGGCGAAGAGAGTGTATGAAGCAGCAGGAAACCTGTTTTAGAGAAATCCAATAAGAGAATTTGACGAACTGTGTCTCTATGCAGGGCCTTGAACCTAGGGCGGCTGCTGACTCCCAAAATAATGAGGCACAGCCCCATCCTCAGGCGCTCCAAGCTATGTAGGCCTGCATCTGAAGGCATAATGCATCCGAAAAGTTAAGAGCAAGGCAACAGGCAAATGAAAACATTGGACAAACATATGCCATCACAATGGTCCATGATAAATGTGAAATGAGTGTATGGTGTATGCCCTAAGAACTCAGATGGAGCAGAGAGTGTTGAAGTCTGGGCCTGGGGGAAGATCGTTATGCAGCTGAGGTGGTTTTTGGATCCTGAAGAATGGACAGAATTTGGAAGAGTTGAAAGACATGGGGGAAGTAATTCAGCTTGGAGCAGGATATAGAAATTGGCACATGGGGAGACAACGGAAAGAGGCAAGAAAGCATATGGCACGAGCACATTTTGGAGACTGGTAGGAGAGTTTCGTTAGGACAGACTAAGATGTGTGCTGAGCTGTGTTTGAGCCTGACTCCAGAGGCTCTTGGTCAAGGCATTTGATTTACATTCTCTTGGTAATTGAGATCTTATATAAATCTTTGGGTGTCTTCAAACATTATTTAAGATGTCCCAAAGAATAAGGACTATGTGGGGCTGTGATAAATGGACAGGAACTTTCCTAAGAGTTATCAGTGGAGATAAGATGCACCACTCTTTCAGGCAACTTTGGGCTGAAAAAGTTATTAGAGGCTCAGCTGATTTAATTTGGATCAGATTGAGAACTTCTCTACCAAAATATGAACTTGGTTCCATAAGCTAAGCTCATGTTTCTCTTACACAAAACTGGGTATAAAGAAATGAAACAATAATATTTATCATGCTCCCCCACCAAACACGCTTGTGTGTGTGTGCAAATATATGAATGTGTACTCAAAAGTGACATTCAAAATATTTAATGGAAGTAATATAATAAGTAAAGTAATATAATATAATTACTTTATATTATATATTACTTAATATAATAAGTAAAGTAAAGTAATAAGTAATATAATGCATCTATGTTATAGATAATACATGTATAATATATATGTATTATAACATTGCTTATTGAGTGATTTAAAGGGAGGTGTAAGTTGTTTATCAAATCATGATAATTTCCAAATAATTTATTGGTAATCAGAAAGGGTGGTTGTACTCTTTTGTCTGAAGTGAAGTGACTGTCATCCAAAAAATAATGCCCCAGTTTGAACCTCGATTCGATGACAGAAACTGTTTCAAAATTACTTCACTGAATCATGAGCAATTAGGTCCTTAGTGCCCAGATGCTTTGTGGCAGCCAGAGGAAACTGGATGCCCAACCTGCATTTTGGGGCTTGATACACACCTGGGTGCCAAGGCTTTCTATGGGGCCTGAACCTGGAAGTCCTGTTTCTAGGCCTTAATGACAATGCTGCCTGCCTTCTCCCCCACTGCCCACCAAAATTGGCCCAAGGATCAGGAGGCAGAGATGCATCACTAGGGTTGTGTTTAATGATATTGCACAAGAAGTGACAGTAGCAGGTCTCCCATGTACTGACCATGAGGGCTCCCACTTCTGCTTTGATTTCAATAAGATTTCTACCTTAACAGTGATTTTAAAAGAATGCTACCAATTGTAATAAGAGAGAACTCAGGCATAGGCAAATCTTAATTTTCTTAAGTCAAGTGTTGGAAAAATGTGCACAAAGATGAATATACACAGTTCTAGCAGTAGAGAGAGAGCATCTATGTCCCAGGAGAAGAGAATGTGGACTGGAGAAGCTTTAGCCTCTTAGTTTTAAAGGCGATCATCATTTTTTTCAATTAGGAGACTATATTAGAAACTCAATTACCTGTAAGTGTGTATAGAAAATGGAATATAGTGTTCTCTATAGAATATCTTGAACTAATATGTCATCTTTATAAAATCCCAACTGAAATAACTCTTTTCAGATATTGTTTCATATAAATACTTGGGCTAGGTGGACCCTTCTTGCAATAAATGTCAAGGTCAGGTGCCCATGTAAAGCTAGGTAAACAGCTTCCACTTCAGCATTCTATAACCATAAAGTCTGTTACTATCGGGATATACCGAATTTTGTTGATTTCAAGAATTATGGGAGAGAGGTAAGCCTTAAAGTGAATTGTGATCACCAAAGAGGTTGTTGAAAGTGCAGATCTTGAGTCCTGCCCCCAGAGATTCTGATTTAGATGGGAAGAGGTCTCTTTAACAAATGCCTAAGGCGTTCTGATGCCCATGTGATTCTGCACTACACCTGAAGAAACACTGAACTTGGGCTTTGTTTCAGGAGGTTGTAACTGCAGATCTTTTGAATGAAGGAGTTTTCAAGGGGTAGGGTTGAGGGAAGGTAAAGATGGTGTTTTCGATATCTAAATCAAGAAAGGAAAACATCAGTGAGTAGCCTCTCCCTTCCCCCAAAACTGTTCAAACATGCCACAGTTTTCTAGAAGCTGTGCAAAACAGGAAGCTACTATAGTTAATTTCGTACAAATTTACAGTTAGATTAAGACAGAGGTCATTATGACAGAGACAGCAGTCAGGGAAAGGGGGAGAAGTGGCTGGTGTCATCCTGCCATTCTCTTTACTCTCCAAACTATTATCGTTTACAAATGAAATCAACACATTGCCAATTCTGATTCTAGGTCATTAACCAAGTAGTTAAATTTAATAAAATCTCAGACTAATCCAGACAATTGGTTGCCAACTAGAAAGTTCCTCATCAAGTTTTTCATTATATTTACTTTTATAACATGCTGATGGCTTCAAAGTCAATTATCATGCCAGAGAAAACTAAGCATGAGTCAGAAGAAATGAGCTAGATGTACATGTAGCCACATGGATGGATCTCAAAAACAAAAGACTAAATGAAAAAAAGGCACAGAATGAGATCGATAGTATATACCAAGCATGCACAAAACAATGCTACCCATTTTTCAAGGCTGGATATACATGTACACGAAAGTATGAAAGATGGAATAAGAATGCATTAAATAGACTAAAGAGAACATCTATGTTGAAGGAAGAGAAATTGAGGTTGGAGGTAAAGGATAGAGGGGAGAAGCAACAAACCAAACCACATCATACAAGAACCTTGCCACAGGTCACTGATGATTGTGGATCTTGAGTTGAAGGAGGATGAATGACTCAATGCTGTGCCTCTGAGGGAGACATGTGTAAGACTTTGTCCCTGCCCTTGTGCAACTGCAACTTAGTTCAGGCTACATACATGAAATAAATTTTAAAAAAGGTATAATCAAGTGGTAGGAGGTACCAGTGAGTACTATGAGAGCTCAGAGAACAGAGGAAAAAAAAAAGGAACAAAAATTACAGAAAATTTTAAGGCAAAAGGAAAAAAACAAATGTTCTTTGGTGTCTGGTTGTGGTCCTCAGATGCATTCCACTGTGTGACCATCTTTGAATGTCCCATAGTGTCACCATTTTCCAATGGTCTGCAAGAGTTAACACCAGTATAGACCCCTTCAGCCCTACCCCCATTGCCGAAGACTGTTTTGTTTACTTTGTTCTTTTCCACATGCACAGGAGATAAGATACAACTTTGCTTACAGGAGAAAAAAATGTTATTTTAACCTAATTTCATTTATTTCTTCTTATTCTTTTTTTCACACTGATTTTCATCGTGCTCAAGTTCTGTGAGGTCAGGCAATATTTGCAAAGATTTTCTAATACTGAAGCGTGCTCTTCTACCTCACGTTAGTTAAGGTAATGCTGACTGCTATCGTAGAGATGCCCCCAAAATATCAGAGGCCTTAAACTCCTATCAGAGTACAATGATGGTTCTTCTGGACTGTGGACTCTCCTTCATGCAGTGTTTCAGAAACTCAGTTTCTTTCCATCTTGAGCTTTTGACATGTTATACACATGACTCTCAATTTGCCCTGGGGGTCTTTTCCATTCCCGCCAGCTGAAAGAAGAAAAGAAGATGAAAGAGCACATTTGGAAAGTTTCAATGGGCCAGGATTGGAAGAAGCAGTATATCACTTCCTAATCCCATCCCATTGGCTCAAACTCAATTATAATGGCTGATAGGAAAGGCTGAGAAAGGTAATACATGTGTATGCTCAGGTACATGGAGAGATGAGTCTCCCAAATAGCTCCTATTTATTTCTTATCTATCTACCTACCTATCAGTATATTTACTTTTATGTATTTGCATCAATCTCTTACTCAAAGGAGGGGTAGAAATAGGGTTTGAGAAAGGTAATAGGAAATCTACTGTTGTTTTAACTATATATTTGATGTACTTAATCAGAAGCTGGATAAAGAATCTTAATGTGCCTTTTTAATGTCTTCCTCACCCACATTCATTGATCATGAAAGAAAGAAAGCTACATGAACAGAACAAGCTACATGTATGAATTAAAAGGTCCAGCAAGCCTTCCCTTGAAAAATATTCTGGTATGTGGCCGACAGGGGCAGTAATCACCTGTGCCCCTCTCTCTTTCACCTGCCTTTTCTGATTTCTCTGAGCCAATGGATTCTTCCAGTCCTGGTTACATTTTCCAGATTTTATCCCTGACCTGGCCACACCTTTGAGACTCACTTGGTCCTCTATGCCTTGGCTGATTTTCTTGGACTCCACTTCTTGACAGCCTGAATTTCTATGCCTAATTATTTCAGCCCTAGCTGTGCCTGTACAAACTTTCCTTTTAACTTGTTTGAGTCATTTATTTCCTAAATAGTTAAATTCTGGGTTGTGTTATATTCTTATTAGTATTTTATTGCTATCTTCATCTCAATGTGACTATGATATACTAATAGTTGGGATTTCAATGTGAAATTTCCACAAAAGAGCTTAACATTATATCCTACCTATATTTGCATATATATTTTATCTCATATATATAGAAGAGTGATGAGTCATCCAAATATTTCAAATAAAAATTTAAATTTGAATCATGAAAGGAAGTTCTCCTGGGGACATCTGCTCCAGTGCCTCTGCCGCGTGTTTAGGAATTTGCTCATCAAAAATGGTAACTTCAAAAGGCTCAGGAGGGAACTGAGCCAAGTTTTCAACTCAGATCCAGGAAAGTCAATTTGACTAAATAAAAACTTTGTTCCTTAGGATAACCTGGGGTCTAAAATGTGTACAGTCAGGTAATCAATTTACGATGCAAATACTGATATCTTTTTCTCACACATTTATATGATCTGATCAATAAGATATAGTGCAATAATTTCTTTGCCTTTGATTTATAAAGGTCAGGCATTGGCAGACTATAGCCTACAGGTCAAATTCAGCCTGCTGTCTGTTTTGGTAAATAAAGTTTTATTGGAACACAACAATACTGTTTTTCACATACTGTCTCTGGCTGCATTCATACAGCAATGGCAGAGTTGATTAGTTCTGACAGAGACTGTGTGGCCCCCCAAGCCTATAATATGTACTATCTGGACCTTTGTGGAAAAAGTATGCCTACTCCTGCTTCAGGAGGATGCACTGAAAGCATGTATTTAATTTCTAACACAGAATAGATGGCTAATAAATCTGAGTCTTCTAGCCCAGTCTTTTCTTTTTCTTTCTACCTTGTATGCTTTAACTCTCCAATCATTTATTCATTTCTCCACAAGTATTCACCATGAGCCTATTATACTTTTGGCACTGGGCCAGTAAAGATAACATACAGAGTTTCTGTACTCATTATTTTCATTTTCTATTGGGGTGGGGAGACAAAAGACAGATAAACAAGTCTCTTCGTGATTAGTGTCATGAAGGTGACTAAAGCAGGGTATGGAGGGGGAGGTCTCTCCCTGTTTAATTCCTACTCATACTCCAAGGTCTTGCTCAAGCCCGGCTTCCTTCATGAATCATTCTTGATCTCCCCATTTGGTCTTTGCTTCTTTTTCTCCCTGTTAACTCACATCACAGCCCTTTCCATGTTGAGGCATTTCTGTCATTCTGCTTTGAACTGGATTTCTTTGTGGATATTTTTCTTCTCTGCCATAGATTGTGAGCTCATTATAGCAAAGGCAATATGGCAATTTTTGTTTCTTAGCAGCAACTAACACAGTGCCTGAAAATTGCTAGGAAATAGATAAGTATCTTGAATTAAACCGAGCTTGGTTCTAATAACGGAGATGTTCAGTACACAACAATTTGATCCATGCCCCCACAGCCTGTAGCCTTCCTGGGTCTGTGACCATCAC
The DNA here is from genome assembly GCF_000151845.1 of Pteropus vampyrus. Taxonomy (NCBI): domain Eukaryota; kingdom Metazoa; phylum Chordata; class Mammalia; order Chiroptera; family Pteropodidae; genus Pteropus; species Pteropus vampyrus. Next base: position 2,339,046 of record NW_011888784.1, on the reverse strand, counting down.
TGTGGACCGTCATCACTTAGAAAAGAGGGAATTCCCCACATTTTCAGGAGCAGAGACTCCTTCAAGAATTAACTACACCCATTTGGACCATAAGATTTATCTTTTGATGTAGATATCGGATAAAATCTTAATTGGTTATACCCTGAATTCTCCTAGCAAGTGGGAAAAATCAAACCAATCAACCAAATAAATGGGAGAAAGGGAAGAAGTTTCACAGGTAGTTACCAAATAGGTAATTAAATGAGAAATGCTTGGCTTTTTGTTGCTGTGTTAACCCCCTCCACATCCCACCCCCACTCAGATTTCATGGGCTGATCTATTGGGAGGAAAACAGGTTACTTTGTTGGAAAGAAAGTAGTATTGGAGGTTACATTAATCAGCACCTAGGGATCAGCCAATTTCTCCCATGTGTGGGATGAATGGGGTTATTCATGAAGGGGCATCTGGGCAGGAAGTGGGGGAGTTGTGGCTAACTGAGCTGGGCTAGCCTCCAAGAGTGGAAGAGAAATCTTTCATCAGAACAAATAAGCATCAGCTAGGTAGGGGAGAAGGCCAAAGGTGCTTGTAGAAGGTGAGTGAGAAGGAGATGAAGAGTCGTGACCTGTTACCAGCTGGCATGATTCTTGAGGTAAAGCCACAGACAGAGCTGGGCTACGTGTGGGCCATAATTGTCCCATGTTACAGTCATCACTGAGCCTTCCATAGGAAAAAACTAGTCTCTGTGATCCTTGGCCTAGAAGAGACTGATTTTGTTACTGTCTCATTTTCTTCAGAACAGAGAGGGAAGAACCAGTATTGAGGTTCTATAATGCCTAATAAAAAAATAAAATTCCTAGGTGCCCTTAGCTTCAATTTCAGGACAACCAAATTCTACTGAAATAAAATCTGTCAATTTCTATTGACCGTGGGAGTGTTTATATGACAGAGACATGGCAGAGCAGCCAACTTACTGTGGGGACTTGGGCAAGATACTTTCCTCAACCCATACTGTATGCCTTCCCTTTGAACTTGGGAGGGCTGCCTGGATGACCCAAACTTGTTCCTACTGTGATATAAACACATCCTTGAACAAAGCAATCGAGACTCTGGTCTCTTGGAATTCAGGCTTTGTTCTTAGGGAACAACCTGTTTTCTGGACAGCCTTCAGGTGCCTAGGATAGGAGCAGCCTCTGGGGCAGGTAATGTAGCAAGAAATCAAGCAATGGGCTTGATTGCCCTGTGGGTTCATACCCCTGTGTATATAAAGCCTTCCTCATGAAGTTTGTATCTCCAGATCCTCATCTTCATGTTTGTGCATATTTATAAATTGAGACTGATTCTTTTTTTGGGATCCTAAGTCCATGTTTCTAGTAAAGTCTAAATTGCCTAGCTGAGCCAGTAGAGAGAAGAAAAAAATGATCTTTGGTAGATGAAGACAACCTATAGTCATCACTGGTGAATTTGTGGCTATCTGTAATGATAAGCACAATGACATTTACCCTGTGGTAAATATAAGTGCATTTGTATAATAACATAAATATTACGAACATAATAATAGCTATCATTTATTGAGCACTTACTATGTGCCTGGCATTATGCTAAGCACTTTAAAAACAATGTAACATTTACAATCACTCTATGAAGTAAGTACTAATATTATCCCCATTTTATAGATGAAGAAAGTGAGGCTTATGTGAAGTAGCTTTCCCAAAGACTCATAGCCAGCAAGAGGCAGAGCTTACCAAACTAATTCCAGAACCCAAGTTCTTAGTGTCTGTATAAAATTGTCTCAGTTCATACAGTGAAAACATGAGGCCATAGAGGCTAAACCCAGGCAGCTAGACTCGGCGGCCTCCATTTTTTTCACTGCGTTATGTTTATATTTTTGTCTGTGTTTAAACATATTTTCACCAGCTGTGTTTGAGTGGTAGCTCTTTTTCTTCTTGGGCTCAGGTGAAAGTCAAGAGAACTCAGCTTGTTGCTGAGAGCTATGAACTCTCCAGTGCAGACTAATTATATGCACTTATGGGAGAATGAGATTTTGTATTGTATTTAGATGTAGAAATAGAAGCACTTTTTTGAAATTCACATTGTAAACAACTGTGGCAACAACATTGCAATCGTATCTATTTCCAACACTACCAAGTTACACTGACCTTTTTTAGACTGTGTATCGATGGACTCAATTCTAAGTGGAAAAAAAATACAATCGATGGAGTGAGATCATTGTCAATTATGTCTTACCAGAAATGATTAACTTATTAACATAAAGTATGATTAATGAACAATTGCAAGCCACCTTCTATGATTTTTCAAAGTTATTTAAAATGTTCCATATTTCAGGCTGGTATAGCGAGATATATACTGAAAGAATTTAACAGTAAATTCTGTCTTTATACTGAATGTCAGGAAACGCATAAAGATTTCTAATTCATGAAAAAAGTTAGAAAAGTCAAATGCAATCTTACTTGAAACATCTTCCATGTGATTACCCAGCAAACAAATTTTCTGTTTAGCTAACAAAGAGAAGGGGTTTACAAAACAGTATCTGGAATGAAGGAATTTGAGACCCAAGTGACCTGCTTCATAATTTTCCTTTAATATAAGCAAAGTGAATCTATTCTCTGATGTAATAGTTTCCACTCTCAATGTGTGACATATCATTATCTTTCCACAGGACTTTCCAGAAGTTTATTTAACCCACGTCTTGATTTGAATCTAAAATTTCACAAAATAAATGACAAAGTAGACCCTGGGCAAAATGACAAAGTGGGATTCTTTAGATTCTGAATTTGGGCTCTTGAGCCTCCACGCTCTGTTTCGATCTGTACTGTTTTGTGAGCCTGTTAGAAGGGTGCGGAGGGCTTTGAGGTAAAGGTGCATCTGGTAGTTCAACAGATGTTTTCGGCTGCCTTCCAGACACATGGCTAGTTGCACTTCTGGGCTTCCTTATGGTGTGGTGGGGCCACGTGAACAGAATTGTCTAATAAGTTATGTTTGGAAGTACATGTGTGTGACTTTTGTCATAGCATTGCATTGACAGTGTGCCACCCTCCAGAGCTCTCTTTCCCCGTGACATGGACTAGCAATGAGCCTTAGACACCTGTCCTGTTGGCCTGATGTTTAGAGTGAGAGTGTTATGGAAAATGCTAACGCAAAGGATTATGTAACATGAGCAAGAAATCAAATTTTTCTGTTTACGTGTTTTAAACCACTGTGATATGGGGATTGTTTATTACTGGAACATAAGCTAGCTTATCATGGGCACAATGTTATTGGTTAGAATATTGTACGGAACAGTCAAGCCCAAGAATCACCAAAGTTGTCCTGAGGAACAATGAGGTGGAGAAATGGGGGAGACTTTCCTGTTCAGATTTATTATAAAGCTATAGTACTTAAAGCAGTACAGTTTTATTAATATGATAAATAAAATGGCCAGTGAAAGAATAATGAGAGTTCAAAAGAAGACCCAAGCATGTTGGGGAATTCTATATTTGATGTAGGTAGTGTTGCAAATCACCAAGGAAAAATAAAATGTCAAGAAATGGTGCTGGGGACGTCGTTATTATGTTCATTATGGAGAAAAAATGAATTTAGCTCCTTAGCTCATACACAAAAATGAATTCTCAAGTGGATTAAAGACTTAGATGTGAAAGGTAAGAATTTAAAACTTCATTGCAAGCTTCAAGTGGCAAAAAGAACTCTTAAAAGAGATAAAAAATGTTGATAAATTAGATTACATTAAAATGAAGAAGTCAAAAGCCTCCATTAAAAAATATGAAAACATAAGCCACGCATAGCAATGCATATAATTTGTAAAAATTACATATCAGAAAGAAAAAGATAACTGAATAACAATTTAGTTCATCTGCAAAAGATCATAGCCATTTCACAGAAGAGGAAACACAATTGGTAAATAGATATAAGCCACTCAACATCATTAGTTATCAGGGGAATGCAAATTAAATATGCATAAAAATTGAAAAATTAAGAATTATGTCCATAATAAGTACAGTTGAGGATGTGAATCTATGGGAATTCTCATGTACTTATAGGAGTATAAGTTGGTACAACCACTGTATTGGAAAACAATTTTTCATTCTTATAAAGCTGAACACTTTATTACTCCACAACTGAGTGTTTTCATTCATAGATATCATGAAAAAATACTCTAAATATGCATACTAAGACACACTCAATGGTACAGTCATTATGAAAAACAGTATAGAAGTTCCCCTCAAAATGAAAAATAGAACTGCCATATAATCAAGCAATTCCACTTCTGGGTATATGTTCAAGGAAATGAAATTAATATCTCAAAGAGATATCTGCATTTCTATGTTCATCGAAGCATTATTTACAATAGCCAAGATATAGAACCAACCCAAGTGTCCATCAACAAATGAATGAATTAATGAAATTATAGACATATGTAATGCAATATTATTCATCTTTGAAAAGAAGGAAATCCTGTCCTTTGTGATAATATAGGTGAATCTGGAGGACATTATGCTAAATCAAATAACTCCGGAACAAAAAGATAAATACTGCATGATCTCACTTAAATGTGGAATCTAAAAAGTCTAACTCATAGAAGCAGAGAGTAGAATGGTGGTTGCCAAGGGCTAGGGAGTGGAAGAATGGGGAGATGCTGGTCATTGAGTACAAACTTTCAGTTATGCGGGATGAATAACTTCTGGTGATCTTATGTATGGCATGGTGATTATAGTTAATAATATTTAATTTTATATTTGATGTTTGTTAAGAGAGTAGATCTTATGTTCTCACCACACACACAAAATGCTAATTGTATGAGATGATGGACATATTAATTACTTTTATTGTAATCATTTCACAATGTATAGGTACATCAAAACATCATGGAATATGCTGTAAATATATACTATTTTTATTTGTCAATTATACCTCAAAAAACCTGGGGGAAAAAAAAGACATATGAAAGAATGTTCATAGTAGCATTGTTTGTAAGAGCAAAAATCCTGAAACAGCAAAGTGTTCCTTGACAGGAATATGCTTAATTGTAGAATATCTTTTCAATGGAATATTATATATCAGTGAAAAATAAATGAAATTTACTTATTTAATTTTTTCCCCTCTTTAATCACCCCTCCCTCTTCCACCCCTGACCTACGGATGTTGCTGGATCTCTGAAGGCAGGGCATCTCCTCCCACAGGCTCCCAGCATGCACCTGGAGCCTGGTGCCCCCGGGGAACGGTCCATGGCTCCACCTGGGGCGCGAACCCAGGACCTTCTGCATGTAAAGCAGACGTGCTAACCACTACACTATGGAGCCACCCCAGATGGAATTTATGTTAATGTATCATGGCTGAATTTTTGAACACTAAATGAGAAAAAAGTCATAGAATAATACATACAAAATTATACTATTTTAAAAATAAGAACAACTAAACAATATATTGAGAAGGAAGCTGGGGAATGAATGAGCTAGGGAAAGAGCACATGTAGATACAATGATTTTGGTAGTACTCCAGCTCTTAAATGCTGCTAGGTCCACACATGTTTATTTTACTATTACACTTTCTCCTTTATGTATGTGTCACATATGTAGCAAATCTTCTATTTTCCCCCAAAGATCTTACATAGGAAGAGTTCTTCAAATAAGTGTCCGATGAAGTTCGAACAAAAGACACCTCTTTGTTTGGAATGTTTTCCCAGCACCAGGGAAATTCCTCATTCCCTAAGCTCCTTTTAATGGTGTTTGGAATTAGAGTCGCTTTTCCCAACGTTTTTCATTTCCGATTTCAGTGTTCGTGAATGCCTCTGAAATTCTCATCTAGTGACTAACAGGAGGAGGATTCTTTCCCTGGCAACACATTCTTTTATTTATTTTCTTCTCTTTCTCCTCCTCCTCTCTCTTTTTCTTTCCATTTTCTTTAAGTTTAACTAAATTATCGACAATTATTTATAGTCATTGGTTTTTCTTTTTTGACATGCATCATTTCTAAGACATATGTCTCTAAAATACTTCTTTTTTTGGTCAACGCGAAATAACCTTTCAAATGATAGCTTGCTTTTTAATATTTGAATTTAATTTTTCAGATAGTTCTTCTATAGCTCTGTGTCAGGGCCTGGAATTTCCTGGAACTCTGACAATCATTACAATAGCTAACATTTCTATAACATGTACCGTGTGCCAGGTTCTGGTGTAAGGGTTACCTCATCCGATCCTCACAAAAGCCCTGTGGTATTATCCCCATATTGCAGAAGAGAATGCTGAGGCTCAGAGGGGTCAAAAATCGTGCAGCAAAGCTGGAATTCAAACCAAGCAGTTTAGTTACAGATTTCATGCTCCTGACTACCACACCATCATGTTGCCCTTTGGGTTTTCTGTCGATAAAACTATCTATTGCTTATAATAAAAATTTCCACTGGGTATCTTCCAACACACTTGCGTGATGCCCAGCTGGATGAGATGCATGCCTTTGCCAAGATTGTTGCCCAGTTTACAGGTATTAAGTTGGTTCTATCTAATCCTGGAACATGCAAATATAACTAGTATAACCTGCTAGACTAATTTGAGGTACAAATGTAGTACTGTTTCTTTAAAAAAAAAAAACTAATTAAACTTAGTTCTTCATTGTATGTGTGATAAACTTACATTATTCAAATTCCAAAAGTATGTAGTCTGAAATATCTCCCTCCTGCATCCTCTGTCCAGCCAACCAGATTCTCTCTCCCATGTAATAAACCTTATCAACTTTTTGAACCCTACAGAGAGAATATGTTATATACAAACAAATATGTACATTTAAAAATTTCTTTCAATATTAAAACATTCATTTTTTACTTCATGTCAGGTAGTATGCTAAATTCTTCCAACAGCTCAACAAGGTAGGTTTTACTATATCTCATTTTGCAGACGTGGAAACAGAGACACAGACTCATACAACTATACAAAACACAGTTGACATTTGGACCTACAGAGTCTGACACCAGAGCCCAAGCTCTTAACCACGATAATATATTTATACTGCCTCCCCATGCTGAATCTTTTTATGAGAACAATGAGAAAAGTGGATTCTTTAAAGTTGACATAGGAAAAACATTATTTCCATTTCTCTAGAGAGAATAAAGTATATACTTGTGTATTCCTTTTTTAAAACATCTTTAGTGAGGCCTAATTTGTATACCATTAGATTTACCCATTGAAAATGTGTAATTTAATGATTTATAGCATATTCACAGAGTTGTGCAACTATCACCACAATCTAAGTTTAGAACATTTTCATCTGCCAAAACAAAAAAACAACAAAAAAAAAAAAAAAAAAATGAAGCCCTGTCTCCATTAGCCATCACTATCTACTCTGCCCTAAGTGACCACTAATATACTTTCTGTCTCTATAAATTTACCTATTGTGGACTTTTTAGATAAATAGTGTTATACAACATGGAGCCTTTTAATTTAAACTGAGTTCTCTCCCTTAGTATAATGTTTTCAAATCAGTCGTTCAATCCCTGACATGTTCTTTTAGCAGACAGTTAATATTTTCATCTTATGAACTTTCCCCTGTCTCTAGTTTCCCAAACAGTTCAAAATCTTGGTGCAATAACTGGAGAAACAGGTTGGACCTGCTGCTGCTTTTATGGCTGCTACATGGTATCTCATTTGAAAGCTCATCTTATATGGTCCAGTAGACTCTTCTAGACATGGAATGATGATTTTGTTCCCCCCAGATTCTGCCTATAGTGGCACATGCTTGATCTCTAGGGCTTTTTGTTGCTGTCAACGGCATTGCTTTTTAAACCCAGGAATCGTGGTGCCAGGTGGCTAGGTTTATAGGTACTTCTGGCTTCAGCCTGTACCAAAGCTTGAGTCTTCTGTTGGAACTGGGACACCAGAACAGTCTTATTAGTGAATTTACTTCTAAGGTCCTTGGGCTCTCCATTGGCCTGCAGCACTTCAGTCATATAACCTTAGTCTACTCTAATAGTCTTTCTTAACTTTGAATTTTAGGGAGCAGGTATTGGGTCTTTGTTCTTTCCCTGTCAGAAGCCTTGAGAAAAATCATTCGCCTTGGTATATACTCTCCTGGCAATAATTCTACATTTCAAAGGCCTGCCTTTGTTAGAACATGAAGATACTTGTTATACACACTTCTAGAGCAATGAAAACCTGTCAGATGTGGGAGTTCCTTTAAAATTCTTCCTTGACTAGGGAAGACCCTTTCCGTGATGACTTGCTCTATACAACTGGGCACAGAAGTGGAGCATGACTTCAATACCCCATTACACGATGTAAAGTTTTCCATCTGATAGATAATTTCTTTTCTTTTTTCTTTCTTT
>NW_011888784.1:2322398-2329166 GCF_000151845.1 Pteropus vampyrus | reverse complement strand
GAGCAATCAGGGGGATCAGTTCATAAACTATATAAATGTCTAACCAATGTACTGTATACTTGAAATTAATAATAAAATAAAATTTTAAACACATCCTTTGTCTTAAAGATGAGAGGAGGTTAAAGAATATTTACAAACCAATTACCATAAAATGGCAAACGAGAAAGAAGTTTAGCCAGGTGTGACAAATGTTCTAAATTATTAAATTAAATTTCTCACTACGTTATTTGTTGAAAAGGATAAACTCTCCTGTGAAGGTCTGCCATTTATGTACAAATATTTATTGCTGTTTTCTATGGAATGTAACTCTTAACCACTGGGTGGTGATTTCTACAAAAGTTTACATGTTTTTGTTAAGAAATCTTATTTATTCATTATAAGTTCCAGGAGAAAATGTAATTTATTAGAAAATGTTATTAGAATTTGAATTAATTCACCTCGATTTTAATGTATACACTGTGATGATTAACTCACTATTTATGACATTGTTAATTTTATTCTCTATGGCAAGAATTCATTTGTTGGTGGAAAGCATGAATGTCCCATATTTTGGTGTTTCTTCCTCTGCCCCCTTGAGCAAAACAAATTAGTGATTCAGATTCATTTCTAAACACCTCACGAAGTTTGTTTCGTTGTCTCATGTGTGATTATTTTTAGTCTTCACAAAACTCCTGAGAGAAAAATAGCATTATTTCCAGGGAGGTATCTCCTAGGAAAACTGCAACTCAGAGGGGTTAAGCCCTGGTCCAGGGGGGAATAGGGGGTGTCAGAGGCAGGTCTGTCTGTGCTCATGGCTCAGCTCTTTTCATGTGTCATGCTGCCTCCCGAGGGTTCTAGCTGTTAAACTGCACAAGTTAAAACACCTACAGGAAAAATTTGTGCACTGGTAATTCCTTTCCAAGGCTATGGGCTTACAGTGTCCTTTATAAATTGCAAAACCAGCAGCTCAGATTTAAGTCTTGTAAGTGGTAGGGATGCAGTTGCTATTTCTTCTGCTACTTCTGGGAGACCCACGGGATTTGGGTTCTGTTTACTTTGGGTTTTATTGCTGTGTTGGCAGTCCTGCTGGGTCAGCCACGAAGGTGGTTGAGCATCAGTGGACAGTCAGGACGATCTAATTCCAGTAAGGATTCAGATCGTCTTTTACAAATCCTGCCTCCTTAGCATCAATCACTCTTCTCTAGTTCTTCAGCACCAACTCCATTGCCGGTGCTTTTGTTCATTTACAAAAACATGAATCATTTTTGCCTGAGTGATTGTCAGTTTCTTCACTGATGTTTCTGCTCCTAATTCTCCTTGTATATCGACTATAAAACTGTATTTTCTCCAAATCAGAACTGACCATAGTACTCCCCAGCTTAAAATCCTTTTATGACGTATCATTGCTTTCAGGATTAAGTTCCGACTCCTTGGGGGATCACACAAAGTTCTCCATGACTTTTAATCTCAAATCTCAACCTCTTCACCATACACATCCTGTTCTCCAGACACATCTAAACGACTTGTGGATCTCTGGATAGATTGTTATTTAACATCTTCAAGTCTCTCTTCATGTTTCCTCTTCTCCTTGGAACACCTCTGGACTCTCCATTGTGTGAAAAATAACATAAATGGAGGCATTGCAAAATGGACTCAGAGCCACCATTCCAGGGTGCTGCCTTGCACGTTTTGTTCCTTGAATCTTTAGACTGGGCCAGACCTTTGGAGCTGTACTAAAACCAACATCGTTTTACAAACAGGTGTAAAGCTAGCAGAAAAGTCGACATCTTGAGCATGAGGACTAATGATTATGGACGCTCTATCTGAAGATAGACCAGTGACTAATCATGTGTAACCATGAGTAGCTCAGCTCATTAGCACCTATAGGAATTCTTTCTCCTTTTCATGTAATCATTGCTTTCCTTTCCTCATAAGAATCGTTTCACCCTGTATTCAGACCCTATTTGGGTTTCTGCTCGAATCTGTGCTTCCTGCATTTCGATTCTTTGTCACCTCGCAGTGTGGCTTTTTAAATCTCAGGTTAATGACTCTGAGGTCTATCGCTGTCACAAAGGGTGACTGTGCAGGTACCTGTTTTGGTCTGCTACTGTCCGTCCAGTTCCTTATTACAATAATAGGATTTTGGTGATGCTACTAGTCAAAGCATCTGTTTTATTGATCACAGGGCGGGTGTATTACCTCAGGTATGGGCAACCATAGAACCTTCTTGAACACAATGATTGGCCCAGGGGTGGGCATGTGGACCAAATAAGGACAAGGTCTTCCCTGGGATTTTTCATATGTAAACTGGAGGGTTTCCCCTTGACTCATTAACTGTATAATTGTTGCCTCAGAACCACTTTTGCCCAGGTCTCCTGACACATGGAGGAGGCTGAAGAATAAAGCTCATGTTTAGAATGTGACAGAAATGAGAGGTAGAGAGAGGGAAAGGCCTGGGGGTGTTGAATCTCTGAGATCTATCCCTTATTAGATAGCAAACCTGGGTGAAGTTAACTTCCCTAAGCTCTACATTTTTAAATCTATAAAATGGGGAAAATAAAAGTAATACTGCCAACTTAATATGGTTCTTATGAAGATTATGTGAAATAATGCATACAAATTACTTAACACAGTCCCTAGCATAGAGGAAATACTCAATGAATGTTAGCCGTGACTGTAGTTATAGATAAAAGTAGGAGACAGGGTCCTCTTCTTTGTCATCCACAGTGACCCTGGGGTTTTTCTACTGGGATTTAGGCCTATTTATCTTTAACTGTGGGCTAATTGTAGGACCATTTCCCTTTCTCTAGTATCTTTTTGGCCCATCGGTCAGGCTAATTATCATTTTTTTAATGGCTCACCTTACTCACCTTTACTTCACTTGCTTGAAACACTTAAATGACTTAAATCTTCATTAACATATATTGAGAACATGTTCATGCTTGCAATGATATTAAAATATTTAAGGTACTATAATGCATGAGGACCAGCGAAGAGGCTTTTTCCTTTTTCCATTACTGGAAATCTAATAACATTGTAACACAAAATAATTTTGATTGTTTCAAGCACCAAATTACTAAGTGGGTATATTATAGTAAGGAGGTATGCACCAAGGGCATTCTGCAGTTCAGTGTGCTCAGCACAATTGCTCTAAGAAGTTGCAATATGTTTTTCTTATTAACAGACTGACCTCATAATTTTACGGGAAGGTTGAAAAACTTTCTTTCTCAGTGTCCTCTTAAGATGCATATGAACTGTCTTTTAAAGTGGGTATCAGTAACCTCATTTCATTTCTCTCACTCTGTCTCTGACCCAGCTCTTTAAAGATATGCAGCAACATCATCTCTCTCATCTTTTCCTTTCACCTGCTTCATTTCTAAGCAAAATTCCCCCCGAATCCATTGGTGAGGTTGGCGTGGGGAGACCCTAATGATCTCTGCTATTTCTCTTTAATTTTGACCTGTTTTGCTTGCCCTGGAGAAGGCAGTCATTGGAAAGAACAGACTACCTGACAGGAAAGTAATTAAAGAACCTGGGACAATATGAGGGGGCCCATGTCCTAGTCTTGGTTCTGCCATTTGCTGCGTGACCTGGAATAAGTCCCTTCTACCTGGGTATCGTTTTCCTCTTCTATCAAATGATAAGCTTTTGCTGGGGGATATCACAAAGCACAGGTGTGATCTATGACCTAAAAGTGACTTTAATAGTTTAGAATCAAATGCATCTGTGTCGCTCATCCTTTTCTCTTGTTTAACTTAAAAACGTCGGGCATGGTTTTATTCAGTGCTTGCTGATTGCAAGAAATAGAAACCCATCAGAATAGTCTGGACAGGAAGAGGGGTTGTGGAAGGACCGTGGGGACTATCTCGAAGGCGTGTCAAGACAGGAAATGAAGCTCTGCCAGGCCACAAGGGAAAAGTAGGAACAAGCCAGTCTCTGGGGACCTGAAGATTTCTCGGTGCTGCTTCATTTGGACATTCACTCCATCCTCCTGCTTCCTTCTGCAGACTGGGTTCTACTACTTAATTTTGGATTTTTTGCTTTCTTATAATGCTGCATTATCTTGGCACAATGCCAAGGCTGACTAGACTCTGTGATCTTTCACAAGTCCTATGCCTCCCACGATCCAGCTTCCTCAGACCCTTAGAGACTCTTCCTTTCACCACCTTAATAAGAGAGAGCTGGGTTTGGTTCAGGCGTCCGTTCCTGGTGCAGTCACTGGTGGCCCAGAGATACATGTGTCAAGGGCTGTGGACAGGGCAGTTTCTTTAAAAGGGAAGGGGAGCAGCGAAACAAAGATGGGCACATCTGCTAGAGGCCTAAGGAGAATACAATCTAGGGACTCTGGGTCTTGGGCTACACCTTCGTGTCATTTATCAAAATCCATTGGCAAGATTTGGGGTGGACAGACACCAATGATCCTGCTCATCAGGCGCGCAGCAGTGCTCACTGAACTCCCTCACAGAAGGGGGACATCTATGTAATCGCAATCTATATAGAGTACCTATTGTGGTTCCAGTTTGAGACTATTCTGTTGGGATCAAATAGGTAATGTTGCCAAAAAGCTTTCAATATAAGGCAACAGTGTATTCTGTATTGCAAAGGCAAAACTTTTTTTCTTCTTTAAGTTTCCCCTTCACCTAAGACTAGAGTGTCTTGAGTTTAAAATTGCTTATGTTTCTTAGTGAATATAGGATTCACCACCTTGGGGATGATAGAAAGGTACATGATTCATTATCATTGTTGTGTCATGCCATTGTGGAACACACATAGCCCTATGTATCAGCTATCCATTGCTATGTAACAAGTTACCCTTAAACTTAGCAGTTTAAAACAATAAACATATTATCTCCCAGAAATCCAGGAATAGCTTCGCTGAATGGTTCTGGCTCAGAGTCTTTAACGAGGTTACAGTTAAGCCATTGGGCAAGGATGCAGTTATCTGAAGGCCTTACTGGAGCTGAAGGAATTACTTCCAAGCTCACTTGTGTGGTTTTTGGCAGGCTTCAGTTTCTTGTTGGCTGTTGGCTGGAGACTTCAGTTCCTCATCACTGGGCCTGACACAAAATTCCTGAGTGTCCTCATGATATGATAGCTGGCTTCATCCAGATTGAGGAGCGGGGGGCGGGGGAGAAGTGGGGGGAGGGAGGGAAGAGAGAGAGAGAGAGAGAGAGAGAGAGAGAGAGAGAGAGAGAGAGAGAAACTCCAAAGATTGAAGCCATAGTCTATTTATCACCTAGACTTTGAAGTGACATATTATTTCTGCCAATTGCTGTTGGTCACATAGCCCAATCCTGGTACAACTGGGGGCCATCTCGGAGACTGGCTATCACAACCCTGTTCCTTTGAGCAAGACAGCTAATTTCCTCTGAGCCTCATCTTCCTCTTTGTTAAATCGGAATGAAAGCGATGGCTAAGAGGTGATGACTTTATGGAATGTTACTGAAGATCTAGTGAGGTGACGGAAGAAAGCCCTTTGTAAACTGTAAAATATACTGGATGAAAAATTCGATGTCACTGATCTGGAGGTGAGGAGTGAAAGTTGCAAGCATTGGGGTAGGGAGAAACATGGCTATCTTAAGCCACAGCAGTTTTCCCCCCACGTAGACGATCTAAGCTTTTTCTAGTGCTTGGCAGAGTAAGAACATGTAGAGTTTGTGGTTAGTGTGGTTACAATGTTTTTTGACATAACAAAATTTTATTTTTCTAAGAAAAATAACTGGAGAAACAAACCTCACTGCAAGGTTTGAAAAGTATGAGGACATCAATTTATTCTCACCATACAATTTGTTAATGAGTCGATTATCCATGAATTAAAAACATATGGATTCAGTTTTCATGACATGACGCAGAGCTTGGAAAAAATATATTTTTGGTTGTACTGAATGCAAGGACATTGAGTAGTGTGACCTAATTAAAAAAAATGCCCTGTGTCCCTAAATCACCCTTTTGCAGATCAGTATGAGATCTTATCCACAGGCAAAATGGTCTTGCCAATAAACTGGCTGGTACCTTTTTTTTTTTTGGCATGTGTAGGGCCTATCTCTTGACAGTTGTACGTGCACAGACAGAATTTATAATGGAGATGAGACCTCGATGCTGAGAGCACAGTGTTAGAGGTTGGTTAAGCCTTTGGCTCCTAAAACAACCACCTCATAATCAAGTCATATTTTCCAGTTCTCACACTTTGACTTACTTCTCTGGCCTCATTATATTTTTGTTATCTGCGTATCATCACAGTTCTCAGGTGCTTCCTTTATAACTAGAATCACAGGACTGTAATAGTTAGAGTCTGAAGAAAATCTTAGAGAACTTAGTACAAGGAAGTAATATTGAAAGGACCAAGGGCGGGAGTCAAGGGATGCAAAATTCTCCATTTATATTGGAGGATGCATAATTTCATCAGCTTCCCTAATGGCACAACCCTCTATATTACAGACGAGAAGTATTATGGGCTGATTTGTGTCACCTCAATACTTATATGTCAAGCCCTGACCCACAGAACCTCAGAATATGACTGTATTTATAGATAAGGCCTAGAAGGAGGTAATTAAGTTAAAATAAAGCCATTAGGGTGAGCCCCAACTCAGTATGACTGGAGTCCTTATAAATAGGGGAAATTTTGACACAAAATGAGACACTGGGGTGTGCACACAGAGGGATGACTGTGAAGAGGCAGCAGGAGGACAGCCATCTATAAGTTCCCCCAACATTTTTATAGCAATTCTCAGGTTAAAACAACTAAATTTCTCTCTGTTAGAAATATATACAGGCATACCTCAGAGATAT
>NW_011888784.1:2309555-2320728 GCF_000151845.1 Pteropus vampyrus | reverse complement strand
ATAAATTAAAAGTTTGTATCTATGTTATATTTTAAAACTCCTTCAGATTAATAATAAAAATACATACTATCCAAGAGAAAAATGAGGAAAACTTAAATGATAGTTTATTGTCTGGTTTCTATAACTTGATTATAATCTCATGAGGAAAAGATTTTTTTTTTGTCTGTTTTATCTAATGTACCCTCATCCTTCGGACAGTGTCTAGCACATAATTGTTGCCCTCTACATACTTATTGCATGTTCTCATTTAATTCTCATAGCAAATCCACAAGTGAAGGATTACTGCTATACCCAGATTACAATAAGAAAACAAAGACTTAGAGAGGTCATAGATGTCTAGCCGAGGTTCACTACAAAGCAGATGATAAAGTCAAGACTCAAATTCATGCCTTCAGACATCAAAGCCCGCTTTATTCCCACTGTGTTAGCTGCGACATTTTCCAGTGCTACTAATGGCCAGTTGTGGGTAACCATGTATTTCAAAGGGAAATATTGCAGGACCCAGCTGACTTATGCTTTTCATGGAGGGCTACACCAAGCCTATGTGTGTGGCTCAGAAATCTGGGGTTGGGCATCATTTTCTTCATGGAAACTGTCGCATCCTTTTCATCTAACTTAATAGTTTTCAGATGAGATGGTTCCCACAGAGGGTAGGGCTGGGTAGTCTCCATACCACAAGGTGAAGGCAGAGGCTCTCTTCTCTGGCTGGGCCCATTTCCTTATTCCTGGCGAGACGAGCAAAATGAAAAACCACAGCTTTCTTCATCTGCCAACATTCAGAATGCTCAGCTAAGAACTATCTCCTGTTACCATCACTCAGCACTGCCAGTATTCATTATCAGAATAATGAATAGTGAGTTCAATGTTTAATGAATGCAAAGTGGATTATGGGGATTATAAGACTTTAAATTCATTTATTCATTCTTAGATTTAAACAATGTGATATAGGATAAAAACTTATGAAAATGCCAAACCATTTGTCTCCAGTTCCACATATACCAGTCTGTGCCTTACAAAGTCAGATACAACAGCCAAATGCAGCGTGCTGAATTATAAAGCCGGTACCTGGCACGGAGGATGGATGTGCTCCAACGCTCCTGAGCAGAAAATGGAGAGAGACTCCTATGAACAGCCAATTTAATGAAATGATCTTTGAAAGAAGTCAGTAGCACTCTTTAATTTTTTTGCAGGGAAATTTTTATTTCAGTGTCTTTGGGAAATTAGTACCCAGAAATTTTAACAGTCATGCAGAAAAGATACTCCCTCTGCTTTTGCAAAAATTCAAAGATGTTACTGCCATTCTGAGCTTCAAGTTAGATTTGCTGCTTTAGTAAAGAATAGGGCTATTCCCATATGTTACCTCTCTTCCTTTCTAAAATCTTTTCCATTCTTTAGA
Organism: Pteropus vampyrus; assembly: GCF_000151845.1. NCBI lineage: Eukaryota > Metazoa > Chordata > Mammalia > Chiroptera > Pteropodidae > Pteropus > Pteropus vampyrus. The sequence goes on along the minus strand of NW_011888784.1, from coordinate 2,319,332 downwards.
GCCCGTATTCCTTGCTCTATGGTTTAATGTCACATGCTGCCTTGGGTCAGCTAGATGGGAGAATAAGAAATCATGGCCAGGTATTGCCAGAGTGGACACATGGACCAACCTAGGTCGTTAGCTGCTAAACAGTGTGATCAGAAGTCCAAGACATAGTGGCTCAAAGCCCGCTCTCCCTGGCCTTGCTCTCTGGAAGGACCAATCTGCTTGGTCAGGTCACCTCCAGCAGTCTCTGAATTGTGGTGATCCTTCTAGAGAGGCGACTGCCAGTGTCTTGGTTTCAAGGGTCTGTCTCAGTTGAATGTACAGGGACAAAGTCTGCATAAAGCTTATAAGAACTGCCTGGTGGGTTTGTTCAGTGACAAGGAGTGGTGGATTGAGCAGTTGATTCCAAAAAATAAGTCTACGTTCTAATCTGCAGACCCTCTGAAAGTAACCTTATTTGAAAAAGGTTCTTTGCAGGTATAATTAAGTTAAGGGTCTTGAGATGAGATCGTCCTGGATTATCCAGGCAGGCCCTACATTCAATGACAAAGGTCCTTATTAAGAGACACACAGAGGAAAAGATAGGAGAGAAGACAGAGGCGGAAATCGGAACGATGCAGCCACAGGCCCAGGGATGTCTACAGCTACCAGAAGCTGGAAGAGACAAAGAACAGAATCTCTCCCAGAGCCTCTGGAGTGAGTTTGGTCTTGCTGACACCTTGGTTTCAGATTTCTGATTTGCAGAACTGTGAGAGAATGAGTTAATGTTGTTTTAAGCCACCCAGTTTGTGATAATTTTTTATAGTAGCCCTTGGAAGCTGATACAGCAGACCATGGGGCTCAGACTCAGGCCAGGTTACAGGCCCACGAGGGACAAGGTAAAACCAGTAACCAGGACTGAAAGAAACCCAGTTATAGGGATGAGACCTTCGAAAGGGACCAGGTATAAAGTAGAGGCTCAAGAGCTCATCTAGGCGGTAAGACTAGTTCCAAACATCCCACCGATGGGAATATGATTTACGTGAGAACAATGAGCTCAGTTATTTTTTATGAAAATACTATTATTTCCCAAACTATGTGTCACTACCCACTAGTTGGTTGTGAAATCAATTAAGTGAGAGACAATAGTTTTTTGTTTTGTTTTGTTTTGTTTGTGTTTGCTTTTAAGAATGCAATAAAGAGTGTCAGGTTGCATCACCCGTGGTCAGGGTAAGGATTTTTATTAGTGAGATGCTGTCAGAGAAGAGATGGCACTCAATCGAATACGTTAATAAAAAGACTATGCAAAAGCAAAAGCAGCCAGACATGGTGCAGTATCTGGGCCTAGTAATAGCAGTGAGAGCTCATCCTTCTTAGGTCTGAAGAGGTAAAGGGAAAGAGAACTTCCAGAATACCGGAAGGAGAGAGTGGCCTGACAGGAAGAGGCAGGCAGACATTCCACAGCAAGCTGGCAGGTGGGAGCCAGTATGAAAAATGCCCAATTCCACTCCCCTCCCGCCACTCGTATTGCCTGCTTGTGCCTTCCACTGGCCAAACCCAGCTTTGGCTGGGGGTGGGGCGGGGGCAAGAGAGTCTCCAGATATTATCCATGTGCACCTGCTGGAGAAGAGTGGAGAGTCAATCTAGAAGCGCTAAAGAAACTGATCCAGAACAGTGCCATTTTTTTGTTGCTTTTGTATGTGAGTCCTAAGTTGCAATAGGAAGTATTTTTCTTACTGTGTTGTGGTCAAAAAGTTGAGAAAAATTGGAATAATGGATGGAATTGTTCTGAAGCTGCAAATTGAAGACTTTCAGAAACAGGGCCAAGGCTGCAGCTGGGAGGGTCAGAATGGTTCTGTGGAGCGTCTTTCCTGTGACTCCATAGGCAGACGGCCTGTGGCTCCTTCTGCACACTGTGACTCTTGATTATATTTTATTTAGCACTGTATTTTATGCTATCATTTTGTCAGATGCACACGTCAGATCTCCCATGATAGTCTAAACTCCTTGAGGGGAGAAGCAGTGTCATGGGCTTCTTACGTAATGTCCACAGTGCTTAGGGGATAATGGCGCTGCACATACCACAGATAGTTAATTACACATGAACTGGAACAGACCAGATGGCCTTCTGGTCTTCCAATCAAACCTGGTGCTGCAGATCTTCCTTCACTCTGAGGAAACCGTAAGAGTTGAACTTAAAATGTGATTCCTCCTAAGAAGAGTTTCATTTTAGCGGGCACTGAGGCTATAAGCTAAAGCCAGAACTCATTTAGTTACTAGACTCACTGAAACCCTCAGAGGATTCATCTTTGAATTTTTCCCCTTCGACTCTGACATTCTCATCTAAACTCCAGCTCCAGAAACCATCCAGACCTGACCTTTCCGATTGGATTTCTGAGCATCTTGGTTCACTCTATAGAGTGTGTAAAAGAAAGGTCTGAACCTAAAAAAGCGGATGTTCTACACCTCAGGCTTGATTTTTGCCAGTAACTATTTGGGTCAGCTTGAGCAGGTCAGGTGGCCTGTGAACCTCAGCCACGGTATCGTCACAGCCACAAGTGGATGCCGCGATGCTAAAGAGAAGGGGCCAGCACAGTGGTTGAGATTAAGAAAGGGAAGTGCCAAGGCTCTTTCTATCTTTCAAATTTCTTTTAAGAGGCCAAATTTACTTCCAATCTCCTTCAGATCCTTCTTTAATCCTTCACCACACACACACACACACACACACACACACACACACACACACACACACACACGAGGATCTCACTGACCACTAGTGGGGTGAGACATCAGTTGTCTTCACTGAAAGCAGGGGTGAATGTGAAATCAAATTTGGCTTAAGGAAAGCTGCCGCCTGGTCATTACTAGTCATTTTATACACACGGATTGGGCTTCTGAACAGACAACATGGATTCTAGTCATGCCGCACAGGGAGGAAGCAGAATGAGGCTCAGATATATATTTTACGTCCCTTATTTTTGAGGAAGATAAATGTTAAAGAGTTTTGAAAAGCATACAGTTGGTTCACAAATTTATAAGTCTGTATACAAACTGTGTGTTTTCCAAAGCTCTTAAATATCTATCTCAAGAGTGAGCAGATAGGGAAGATATCATTGCCTGTTATGGTTTGCATTGTGTCTCTCCTAACCCACCACCTGTGAATGTCACCTTATTTGAAAGTAGGGTCTTTGCAGATGTAATTAAGTTAAGATGAGGTCATATTTGATTAAGGTAGACCCTAAATTAATATGACTGGCGTCCTTATAAGAAGAGGAGGGGAGACATGCACAGAGGGCGATAATGAGAAGAGACAGAGAGAACGCCCTGTGAGGGTGGAGGCATCGACGGGGCAAGAAATGCCAAGGCCTGCCAGCGGTTACCAGAATCTAGGAGACTAGAGACATGGGACGGAGTTTCCTTCAGAGCCCTCAGAAGGAACCGACTCTGCTGACACCTTGATTTCTGACTTCCTGCCTCCAGAACTGTAAGAGAAGACATTTCTGTTGTTTTAAGCCACCCAGTTTGTAGTGCTTTGTTACGGCAAATCTAGCAAACTAACTCACTATCTCATTTTACGGCTTAGGGATGTAAGGTGGATTTAGTCACCACCTGCTTTTTTACAAATTTTACGATCTCTACTCTTAATGTTCCAAAAGTTACAGTTTTTAACATTTTATTGTACAGCATAATATATCTGGCACATGTTATATTTTTAGCACTTTATTATAGCAATGTGGTTTTCCTTTCCGAGGTATAGTGGGGCTGGACTCGGAGCTCCCTTTTAGTTCATTCTCTGATTGTAACACCCTGCTTAACAAAACCTCTGGGAATGAAGCTTGTTAAAACTGAAGTCAGATAGGCAGAGTTGGAGAGTGACCCATTTAAAACTGCCTCTTAGAAACTGAAGATCATTACAGACAGACGTTCTTGGGGATGCTGCGATGGGCGGGGAGTCTGCAGCTGAGGGAGAGGGTCTGATAACAGGGAGTGTCTGGTTCCATCAGGAAGGACGGGGAGCAAGATGCGGGCAGACTGAACCATGACAGACAGATGGAGGCGGAGAGAAGCCTTTCTTCTGATATGCTACCTGTGCTTCCCCCAAAGGGTCCCAGGCGTTTGAATGTCACACCTCTTTAAAGAGTGATGACAGGCTGCCTTAGGGAATCTCAGAGCCAGGCTCTAGGTACAGGTTTGGCCCAGCTGCGTCCTTCCTCTGAAAAGCTGCCTTCCGTCGCACGGTGTCTGCTTCCCATCACACCGCCACAGCTTGCCGGCTTTTGTTTTCTTTCCTTTTTTCTTTTTCAGAGCTCCTCACAGGAACTGTTTGGCAGGCAGCTCAGGGCCCTGCTGAGAAGGCAAGTCTAACAAGCTTGTCGTGCTGATTGATTAAATAGAACAGGGCCCGGGCAATAGGAGTGGCAAAATTCCTCTCTGATTGTCCTGAGGGTGGGGCTCGATGATGAATGGGGTCTGATTGTGGCCCAGCCTCTCGAGGGCCTGCTGGTGCCCCCGTCTGGGGACCCTTCTGCTTTGAGTGCATCTTGGAAAGCAGTACAGAGTTCTCAGCAGGATCTGGTGCAAAGGGGCCAAGACTATTTATTTATTTTTTAGCCCAGTCGTTGCCCTCAAACCTTCTCTATGCAGTTTGGAGGTGGAAGTTGATTCTGCCCCAGCCAGGTGCCGGCTTCATACATCCTGGGTGTTCCAAACTGGGACCTAACTGAGATCTCTAAGAGTCCGTTGGGAAGCCTCAAATGTGTAATTGCTCCTCCAGCAAGGTCATCTCTTCCTATCCAGAGCCGGCTGCTTAAAGCTTTGGAAGACAATGACGTTGACCTGTAGTTCTACCTGTACATGGCTTTTCGTCAGCAATCGGGCAGGGAAGTAAACGCAGGCATTAACTTATTTCATTCTCTCTTCTCATCTCCTCTCTTCTCAACACCCGCTTCCCCATCCCCCAGCCTAGCTTCCCCATCCCCCAGCCTAGCTCTGGATATAATAAGCAACTAGAACTTGGTTCTTCATTTGTAAAATAAGGGGATTGAAGATAATCTCTAAAGGAACTCCGGCTTTAACAAGTCTTGTGTTTCTATTTTAGCTGGTTACATCTATATCTCCTCTTCCGTGGGCTCAAGGCTGTCCGCTCCCTGGAATGCATTTCTGCCCTGACAAGCAGTGCATGAGAAGTTGAGCAGAAAACTTGCCTCATATTAGATTTACTACAGGGCATGATTATACATGAAGGCCTGAAGTGATGCTCTGAACTGCTCTTACGGGATCCCCAGCCTTCTTCTTGCCCTAAACGCAAGCACCTACATTCTCTTGAACTTGTCTGGTCGTCCCAGGTATCTGTCCATTTGCCTGCTTTGACCTGTGGTAATTTCATATCCTGCACCTGTGCCAGACTCTGAGAATTTGTAACTTGATACCATACTCTGCACAGATTTTTCAATACATACATGACTCTCCATGACAGCAGCGACCTCTGGGATCTCTTGGAGGAGTTTGGCTTGCTTTAATTTCCTGGGGCTGGTATCCCATTTATACCCTTCTGACTCCGTTCCCCAGATCAGAGGTGAATTTTCTGGGCCTGGGATTGGTCTCCACTGAGGCTAGTTTGCTACGGGATTCGTTTGTCAAACTGACAGAGATCGAGAAGTCCAGTGTGCTAGTAATGGCTAGAGTGAATGAATGAGGAATAGGTTTCCAGGTGACATTGCTGTAGACACAGGCTGAAGTCTAGAGACATAGGGAATCTGTATCAAAGAGACTCAGGGGCAGTCAGGAAGAGACACTCTGGCAAGGCTTGCAAAGGCAGGACTCCAGTTCTAGTAAAGACACAGAAAAGGCAGTAAGAACCTATGGGTAAAGGAATAAGAGATGAGCCCTCTTCCAAGCCTTATTGAACAAAGGCCTGGTTTTAGACTCAATTATAGTAGGCCAGTTATAAGAACCTGGCTATAAGACGAGAACTGCCTTAGTAGCTGCTGTGGATTGAATTGTGCCTCCCCTGCCCCCCAGATATATTTTGAAGATTAACTGCCTGTATCTGTGAATATGATTTTGGAAATGGTCTTTGCAGTTTTAATCAAGTTAAAGTAAGGTCCCACTTGATTAAGGTGGGCCTTAAATCCAATTCGACCGATATCATTATAAGAGGAAAGAAATTTGGAAACAAATACTCAGAGAGGAAGGTCATGTGAAGATGGAGGCTGAGATTAGAGCCATGTGCCTCCTAGCTAAGGATTGCAAAGGATTGTTAGTAACCCCCAGAAACCAGGAGAGAGGCATGGAACAAATCCTCCCGATAACCCTCAGTGAAGCCACTCACTCTGATTTCAGACTTCTAGCCTCCGGAACTATATAAGAGAGGAAATTTACTTTGTTTTAAGTTGCCCAGCTTGTGGTAATTTGCTACAACATCCCTAGGAAACAAATACGGTAATCGAGTTAACATAACATGGAACCACTGACATGCCGGGTCTTCTTACCTGTTCTCTGCATGAGAGTGGAACAGGTTTCAAAGATTGGTGAAGGACTGAACCAAAAGGTATAATGAGCTTCAAATGTTAGGGCAGGGGTTCTCAGCTGATATGTATGGCCAGAGTATTGTGAGAGTGGATGCAACGGGCATTGGTATGTGCCAGGATTACAACATGATGACCAAATTTATGTGCGTGCCATAATTACCAAGATGGGATGTGTTTGTGAATGGGCTGGAGCAATCTGAAACACACTTCCTGTATCTTCCTTGCCTGTCCCTTAAGGCATGAAATTGCAGTTTTTCCAGCCTCCTACCCCAACTCCCTCACCTCTCCCCAACACACAGGTTGAGACACTATGTTAGAGGAATGTAGAGGCAAAGAGAGAAAGAGATCACTGCATCGTTCATCTGATACCTTGTCTTAATTAAGAAATGCTAGATGATGTAACAAACAAACCCTAAACTGTTAGTGTTTTACATAAGAGAAGTTCTTTCTCGATAATGTAATATGCACTCTAGGTGTTCCTGGACCGCAGGCTGATTGTCTCCACACAGTGATTCAGGGACCCAGGCTCCTCGCAGCTTGAGACTTACACCCTCTCTGGTCTCGGAGTTCTCTGCTCTAGTTTGCCAAGGAAAGGGAGTTGGTGAAAGTCCCACGTACTTCTCAAAAGCCATGGTCTGTAAGTGTAAATTATTACTTCTTTCATATTCTGTGAGAAAGACAGCCCTACCTGGAAGTAACGGGAGTTGTGCTAAGACAGTGGTACCTGACTGTGTTCACCTTCCAGCAACACTTCTGCTACAGATGGGCACAAAATCTTAGTGGTGAGCTATTCATCTGTTATGCTGCTTCAAATAGTTCTCAGAAATTTCACATCATAGATCTCAGAAATTACCTTCTATTCTTTGTTTGAATTTTTATGTAACGCATAATAGAATTGGCAGCCAGTTATAGTAAAAGAGAGACAAACATTTCTGAATAAAACCTGTGATTGAATCCTGGCTCCAACATTTAATAATTGTGTAAATTTTGGGCAATTTACCTAAATCCTCTAAGCTTCAACTTCCAGATTTGTAAAATAGGGATAATAATATTTATTTACATGTTTAATGGTTGGAGATGATATATATATAAAGCACTTGGCATATAATAAGTACTTATTAAGTGGTACCTTTTATTTTAATTTCAATAGAATCATTGCCAGTGGAATTTTATTAGTTAACACATTACTGTCAGACTCAAAATTGCCTTAAGTTAGAGATTTTTTTTTTTGTAACCTAAATTAGTTTCCACTTAGTCACAGAAGGTTAGAGTTAGAAGTCCCCTGGAGATCATCATATTTGATTTCTGGGGACACTAAATGACTTATTCAAGGTCACAGAAGCAATTAATGGCCTAGATAAGACTAAACCTTGTCTTTTTTACCTGTAGTCCAGTGTGCTATACAACCCTTCTTATTAAATTACTAAAAATTGAGCATACCAGAACTGTAGCTTTTAAGTTGGAACTTTTAAATGACCCATATGTCTGGTTTGGTTGAGTAGGCTTTCTGGGCTGGCTGTCATTTTTGTGAATTTTCTGTCATTAGTATCATGTTGCAAGAATTACCTTCAAATAATGAATTTCAGTGTTTCCAGAGAGGTTAACTCTACTTAGCCATTAAAATGTGACTTTCAGTACATTTCCTTCTGTAAAAAATAGCGTGTTTTAAATAGCTATTTAAAACCCTCTAAATGCAATATTTTAAATGAATATTTTTCTTTTATTCCTTCTTTTCTAAACCATCAGGCCTCCTTTCTTTCAATGATTTTCTGATTGTTAATACAACGTATCTCTATGTAGGGTGCGCGAGTGTGTGTATGTGTCTGTATTTTCTCACTCAGTAAATATAATATTCTATAGTGAAAATCCCAAATGACCCAGTGACATTGTTTTGAGAGAAATGAATTTCTGACAAACATTACTCATAAAGATAGAGACCTTCGGCTCTGACTACATGGTCATGTGTTGAATATTAATAGAAAGTATGAGTAGCCATTGCCAGGCATTGTCACATTTAACCTGAATTTAGCACTGTCTTTTTTTTCTCTCCCTAAATTGGTCTTTGCCAGCCCCACTAGAGAGGGCTTAATGATCAGAGAATATAATCTTACTGCCTTGTGTGCTTTGAAGAGGTCTTCTGTAAGTCTCCCCACAACCCGAGACAACTAGGTGAGAGTCACCACCTCCTCAACTTCACCAGATCAAACACTCGAGGCTGTGGAAAGGTACAAAGAATTCTTAGCATTAGGGGCCCAGGGGTCGGACTATCAGAGAGACCTGTCTCCAGCGGGATTAATTCCTCTACATCACACTTCCAAAAGGTGGTTCAGGCTTAGGTCTTTCCTTGAATGGAGAGTACTCCATGAATGTTCCCACTCCTACCTCTGTCTCTCCCCTGTTTTCATGTATCCTCTCCTTTTAAATTCATCAATCTCAATCTCTCTACCCTCAGCTTCATGAAAGGTCTCTCTCTCCATCCCACCCTCAGAAGTAAAGGTGGGGTCCTTGGTCCCTCCATTTCTTATCAATTAAAAAACTTTATTCTTTGGCCAGATATTAATAATAGTGTGTTAGCTTAGCTGCAATAGATTGGGTGAAGTGTGTTCTAGTCCTAGTAACTACAGCCCATTTCCTCATTGTTCACCTAGGAAGCAAGCACATTTGACCAAAATGAGTTTTAAAAGACAACATGGCTTAATATCACATGAAGAATAGAGTCCTACAGTTAACATGGATTTCACTTTACCAGTTTTGAAATTTTCAATGTTTGTATTGTTGTGTGAAGAACACTGTGACTTCTTCCTAGGCCTAACTGACCTTACAAGGGTTGCCCCACCCTACTTATTATAAATGTCTGGCATGCTCTACTGATAGTGAGGTACCAGTTATGATTATTTTCTTCTATTGAAATAGACCTGTGTCCTTAAACACGGAGATCGGTGTCCCCCTTGGATGATGGCTCCAGGAATGATCTGAGTTTAAGATGCTTTTAATTTCAGAACCATTCATGGTGAGGGCTAATTTTGCTGATGAGCTAAATCTGAATCTTATGTCCAATTTTGGGTGGTGGGGGGCTCACCCACCACAACTATAGTGATCGAGCAGAATTACCTTAGGATGGGGAGAGGATGTTTCACATAGGAAGGCATGCTGTGCAGAGAGCAAATCTCCACATTTTTACTCTAGAAAGGATGGTGTTCTTATGGGAGACAATTAATAAACAGTATCAGACAGTGTGTAATTAAATACCGGAGGCAGTGTGGAAGGAGCACCTACAAGTATG
>NW_011888784.1:2292274-2308635 GCF_000151845.1 Pteropus vampyrus | reverse complement strand
TGTGTGTGTGTGTGTGTCCTGTTATGTCCTGTGACCTTTTGCTCTTAGAGCCATGTTATGGTTTGGGTGGAATGACACAGTCTGATGGGTGTGTTCTTAGTCTGTCCATAGCACATGGCTCAGCAAGTGAATGGAATATGCAGACAGAGCTGCAGAGTGGGAGGGCAGCTATGAATCTCTAGCCTGCTTTGGGTGTAATCATGAGAAAGGCTTTGCTCCTGGGGAGCCTTTGCAGCTACTCCGAGCTGCACTCTCATGTTTATTTGGGGAACTGCAGAGACTCAGAACCTAGTATTACACTTGCATGACGATTTGTTTTTTTTTTTTAAGGGTTATAAATATGTAACTCCTTTAGTAAGAAAGCAGAGCTCTTGTGGTACATTTTATAATCAGTTACCAGTACCCTCCACCTCTCTGAAATAAGCTAGATTACATGTTAATGCAATTTGCATTAATGATTTCATTTTCATTAAATTACCAGCATTTTTTCTGCTGGCATATAAGACATGCTCCCAACAGTTATCTGTTTCAAAGGCATGCTAGGAGATCTGACACAGGTGCCTGGAGTGCTGGAGTGAGTGCTTTCCACTGAGGCCAAATCGAAGTTAATATCTCCTTTGTCACTTCTTGAGACATTTACTCCCAGTTTTCCTTTTTGTTATGAGGCTTCCTTTCTAACAGCACAAATGGAAACCCTGGTAGAGAAGAAGGAAACATAAAAGACAGAATGATGGAAGTAGGTATATTTTGAATGACTTTCTATGGTAGAGAGCGTGGACTTGAGAATTAGACATGGGTGGTAGGTTCAAGTCCAAGATCAACCATTTACTACTAATTTGGGGCAAGTTACTTAACTTTTCTGAGTCAGAGCTTCCTTATTTATAAAATGAGGATAATACTTGCTTCCTCACGGGACTGTTAAAAAACTGAAAAGACACTGTATGTAAAGCACTAGGCAGGTCGTAATCACTTAATAAGTCTTAGTTCCCTCCTTTACTTAAAGCAGAGGTGGTAGGAATCTTCCAGCTTATGAAAGAGATGCAACATTTATTTTATTTTGGGGAGTAATGTATCAGTCAGGGTAGGCTAGATTATGCTGCAGTAACAACAATCTCCAAATCTCAGTGACTTACAAAAACAAAGGTTTGGTTTTTGTTCATGCTACATTTTCACTGTGGGTCAGTTGCATCTTTCTTCCTCTTCACTGTGAGATTTAGGAGAATGAAGCAGTCTCCATCTGGCATATACTAATTATGATGGCAGAGGGGGAAAATGCTAATGAACCATGAGCTGACTCTTTTACCTAAAGTGACATGTATCACTTTTCTCGCATTTCATTGGCCAAATCAAGTCATATGGCTAAACATGATGTTGATGGCGGTAGAGAAGTAGAATTCTTTATTTCTTTGTGGCTGGTGGGACTGACTTGTTGAGAGCATAAGTTAAAACTGAAGTCCGAACCAGGATGTTGCATGAAAATCACCTATACTCATGACAAAGCCCTAATGAATCAATCCTATGGTGGGCCCAGGAACACACATTTTTGCTACTTTCTACAGGTAATCCTGGTTAACAGCCACTATGCTAAAATGTTAAGGTTTACTCAAGAAGCAAGAAAATTAGTAAGCTGATTAGCTTTAGAGGGAAGTGTTAAAACAGATAACTCTGATTTTTTTTTATTTTTATTTTTTTATTATTTATGCCTACAGCACCTGGTCTTCCTATGTGGCCTCCCATCCAAGTACTAACCAGGTCTGACCCTGCTTAGCTTCCACAAGATCAGACATCGGGCTTATTCAGAGTGGCATGGTCATAGACCATGGACTGTGGCTCCACTGGGGCATGAACCCAGGACTTCTGCATGTAAAGCAGACGTGCTAACCACTACACTGTGGAACCACGTCCTGACTTTTTTTTCTAAGTCTTATAAGTTTCTCTTTATTCTTTTTCCTGTTACACTTTTATTGAATTGTTCCATGGCTTCTTTATTTATAATTTAGGAAGTGGGTGAGTTGAATACTTTATATGTCTCCAAGGAAAATAAAGAACTAGGTTGTTTTTGAGTCTTTTATGGCCCTTCATTGATTTTTTTCAATGAGTCAGTGGTTCACAATGAAAAAAATGCATCACCACCTTTTACTTAAATCTTTCTGGGATGCATGAAGATGGACACCGAGGAAGAGTCAGGCCTTGATTAGCCATTTGCTTTGGCTACTGTCTACCTTCTGCTGTACAGGTAGTCATCAGTCAGCTTTTTATTGCTCTGTGAGTCAATCAAGAATATTGGGTTTACCTTTCTGGCATATTCGTTGTTTTCCTTTGGCACAAAATAAGGCCATGAAAGAAAACCACTGGGAAGGAGGAAGGCATAGAAAATTGCAAAGGGGCAAAGGAACATGTCTAAATTGAGCACTCTCACTTCAAATTGCCTTTTGGACAATGCTAGTTCTTCAGTCTTCATTAATCATATCCTCCATTCCCATTTGGCCTTTGACCAAAAAGAGGGGTCTGAGCCAGCACCTCCCTACATCCTACTGGAGAAGAGACTCAACCTATATGCCAGCCCTTGTCTTGTAGATGTTTCGTGAAGGCATCTTACAGAGGGAAGGGATTGGCAACAAATATTTTCTTGGATCCTGAGAACACACTGAAGTACAAGATTACAAAGGGCTCTCAGTGGGAATACTGGAGTCGATGTGATTTCTTCCCAGGCTGATTCTTACTCTGGGGTTTGGCCTATTCTTACCCCTTCAGAAAATGAGAAGCTGAATTGCAGAATGTTTAAGCAAGTATTCAAATATACTTATAAGTCAGGGCACACAATTTGCAGGATCATATGGTCCAGCATTACTTTGTTCTTGCATCTTTCACAATTGTCTCTCTTTGTGTGTTTAAATGCCCTGGAAAGTGCCTGACAGGGCCGACCCTTTGTCTTGGCAGAAACTCTGCACTGAGGTATCAGAGCAGCAGAGAGGTCCCTCAGCTCCCTGTGCATACTGCCAGGTGAAAAGCTGACAACTGGAATTCCACTGGCTGAAATACATTTTGGCTGAAATTTTCAGTTTTCATTGAAATGGAAAGGCCGCTGGGAAGAGTCAGATCTCATTTTATGTGGTGTGTGTGTGTGTGCATATGCGTGTTTTTCTATGAAAATAAAATGCAATGCTGTCTTATATGCCAGCAGAGAAAATGCTGATAATGGTTTTTTCTCCTTGGAGTGTGGCATAGATGGCTAGCTCCTCTTTCATAATAAAAATTCATTGTTAGGAGGTTCTTGCTCAAGTCCTACCATCTACCATACTGCCATGCGACTGAGTTCTAGCCAATAAAATGGGATTGGAAATTCTTGAGCAGAGTACCATGCTCCGATTCCCAATGCCAAGGGAGAACTCCAACTTTTTGGAGGAGAGCAAAGACTGTCACAATGCCAGCCACCAGGAATAGAAGTCCAAGCACTTCCACCCACTGAATCTTGGCATCAGAGTCGCCAAGGAAAATACAACACAGTCAAGCACTGGATGGAACAACGCTTTACTCACACAGAGAGGACACAGAGCAAGATCAGCTCCAGCAGTGGGTACTGGTCCCTCATGGCCAGTGAGTTTCTCCTGGCAGCCAATGCTGAGCAGTGGAAGTAACCTGCTGACCACGTGAGGTCAAATAAAGCTGGGCTGGAGGACTTTTTAAAGGATATGGAAAGGTCAGGGGTTGACTGTAGACGCTTTTTCCATAGGGTCTCAGCAGGTCTGAATTAAGCCGTGGCTCTACCCAACAAATAATGCACTGATGCCCTGGGGACAGAGATAAAAGAGGTATAAATAGTTAGGCAGGTAAACTGGCAGTTTCCACACAGTGGGCATCAGAACTGTGGGAGCCCAAAGGAGAGACATCAGTCAATTACATACTGGAGAAGTGACCTGAAACTAAGTTCTGACAAGTGACTAGGATATAGGTGGACAAAGAAGGGATGGATAGGATAGGTGAATACTGAGCTATGGGAAAGGAAATTTCTTTCAAGCCACCTCCATCCTCTCTATTGGGTCTGGGGAGAAAGGTATGCTGTGGGAGAGAGCCTCTCTAGACTGAAGTCAGCCAGCACCATAGACTGAACCTGTCTCTTTCTTATGATGCTAACTAGAGGCTGACAGTGTGGTAAAGGCCCTGCACAATGATCCTCACAGACAGCCTTCCCTGGATACCTGTGCCACTGTGGAGGCTGAGCTTATGGCCCCACGATAGGAACTCTGATGCCAGGTTTTATGGAGTATAGGGCAGAGAGGCCTCATTCAGCCCACACGGATCTCTAACTCTTTTTAGGAAGCCTAATTCATTAAGAGCAGTGACCACACCCAGATTCAGGTAATGGGTAATGATTGGATGATGGTAGGGACCTGAACTTCAGAATTGGGGAACATATTTCCATTTGCTCTGTTTCCCAACTTATAGTCACTCAGACCTGTCACCTCTGCTGAGATACCTGCCTGTTTCGACACACTTGCGGCTTCAGCTCTGCTGGTGTAAGTGTCGAGTTCAGATCGCTGGTCCCCTGCTTACACATCCCAAGCCCAGGTTAGCGCTGAGGTTTCTTTGCTGTCTCCTGGCCTGGATTTTACCGAAGACAGAGGAAGCCCACCACTTTGTTCTGGTCCTCTCTTCTTGATCTCTCCTAGTGCCCCCAGGTGAATCCATGCAAATCATCAGGATGCTTCCTAGCTAGATCCGGCATGAAACAGACTTAGGAAGTACATGCCCCAAAGGCCTCATCATTAGCAAAGGTGGAGTTTTTCTTTGTTTATTGCAGTGTTTCTCATGCATTCCCCCTTTGTCACCCACATGAGCATGATTTTTGGATACTTTATTTATTCAAAGGATAAATGACAGAAAACTCTAAAAGAAGGCTCTTATGGCGTGTATTTAGCAGGAACAAAAGCCTTGATGCAGAGGTCTCAGAGTGGAACTTGAGTTTTGCCAGTTTGTGGGGAAGATGTGGGGAGTGTAGTGTCAGGAAGTTTCCATTCCTAAAGTCACACCTCATAGTCTGAATGCCAGAAGAAAGTCAGTCATCTAGTGAGTGGTTGTGCCTTAAAATTCAGCAGAGAAATGGAATAGATATCTGGAAGGGGTAGGATCTGGAAAGAAGTGTTGATTTGCTTTTAATTTTTTTTAATTGACTAAACCAGAGCGTACGTGTGTGTCGGGGGAATGATCTGGGAGAGAGGGAGGAAGGTTGCAGGGTCAAAGGTCTTGGCCAGCAAGAAGCAATGGTATAATGAGTGCAAGTGTAGGAGTTGGCCTTTCATAGGAGGAGGGACAATTTTTTCCTTGTGTCAGAAAAGAAGGAATAGAATTAGGGTGGATGTGCAGGTGGCTTGGTAAATTGATTACCTGGTGGGAAGATGCAGGCGCTCTATCTACTTTTAGTTTCTCAATGCCTATTGGGTGATGTGTTAAGGGCTGAATGTGGGGTTTTTGACCTGTGAGCATGCAATGGAAATTTGAAGAAAGAGAAAAGATGTAAAATAGCTCCAGGGAATGTAAAATGGAAATTACTGGGGACCTTGAGTAGGATCGCTGGGCAGTGTGGAGTGCTTATTTGGAATTTGTGTCATTAGATTAAGGTGACTTGGCATAATAATATGTGTGGTTTTTTTTCCTTAGAAACATTTAGTTGTAGGAGAGAAGGTTCAGAGCGTGGAGGTATTTCAGTTTAACAGGGCTGGGGTTTTTCTAGGTGTGTGAAAAGTAGGGAGGGGACAATGGAACTAAAGATGTTTCCAGTGGAAGGCTCAGAGAGGTTACTTGACCCATCCCAGGTCACACAGCAAGTTAATGGCAAAACCCAGAATATAAACCCCAGGTCTGCCACTCTCCCATTATCACATCCTATTAAGGGCCCTGACAGTTCAGGCTGGATAAAGAGGGAAGGGAGACAATGAGGGGGTGATATTCATTCAGCCTCAAGTGTCTGGTCCACTATTATTGTTATTTTGCTACTACTTTGAAAAGATCTGAATTGCAAGTATTGTGCCGAATAAACCTTGGCATGTCCCTTTTAAGTTAGCAAGTATCTGTTTGTAGTTAAGAAAAACATCCACACACTATCTTTGTGCTCAAGGAGACCTGCTGCACTGACTCAGGGAGGATCGATTTTAGAGGGTGCACCCAGAGCTCTGAGGAGCCTTAGCAACACTTTTCATAAACAGTGAGGCATGAAGTCGTAAAAACGTTTTTATGGGAAAACCCATGAAAACTTTAAGCCTTCTATAATACTGATTAAGAATAATTTAAATCATTCATTTTTTTTATTAGAAAATGTCAGTGGCTATGAATTAATCAATTTCAAATCGATTTTATTTGTGTAAAATTGGCATTTTAGAAACTAGATTTATTGCTCACAGTTACCTCTCCCAATGTGAAAGTATTGCATTATTAGTAGTAAATGTACTCTGATTGAACCTATATCATTAATCAAATGTTCACAAATTGAACTCCTAATCATGTCTTATAAGATTAAGTAAAAAGCCCCAGAGATGCTGGCTGCTTTTCAAGGCCTCAGCCAAGTAGAAGGAAATGGTGACTCTAGAGGACATTTGCTATTTTTTTTTTTTTTTTGACTGCCTAAAGTCTGAAACCCCCTCCTATGTTTGAGGACTCTGCCACCTTATGAATCGTGGTGGGAGGCAGAATCCTTCTACTGGAGAAGGTGGCAATATGGCAAGCTGAAAAGAACAGACACTTTCCCAGCCTCCCTTGCAGCTAGAGTGGGCATGGATCCAAGGCTCGATCAATTGGATCAATTGGATTCCCCCTCCCCAGACTTTGAATAGTTGCTAATGAAGCACGGGAGGGGGCAGTGGAGAATCCATTTTTCCAGCAGAGGCAATGGCAGAAGCAACTCCAGGTCTGAGGACAGTGGCAGGGCAGTGAAAGGTAGCATCAGTGCTCTCCAGCTCTAGCAGGGTGAATAAAGTCAGTCATAAGTAGGATGACAGTACATCCTAGTTTGCCTGGGACAGTCCCAGTTTATGCCTGTTTTGTGTAATTATTGAAAGCATCCCCCTTTGCTTCCAGAATTGTTCTAGTTAAATAGTAACCATTTAATAATTGTTAAATTATTAATTTTAATAATATGATCATCTCGGTCATAAGTTAAATCCCTTATATCATCGCCCTCCTCTCAGATTGTTCCTTCAACCATCTTGCTTTGAAATTAGGCTCTTTTCTGAGAACACTTCTTATTTGCATCTCTCTCCAATGATGACCTTCTTACCTTCTATGATCCTCATTTTTTGGGGCCTGGAAAGGAAGATATGTCTTTCCCATCATCCTTGCTTCTTAATTCTACTACTAAATCATTCCTTATTTATCCATGACCCTCCAGACCCAATGGAAATGATGTCATCTGACTGTATGTCTATGTTGTGGTCAACCACAGACCCCTTGTTCCTTGATGATTTTAATCCTTGATACTGTCTCAATCTTCAACCCTCTTCCTGTCAATATTCTAGATGATTTCAACATCTAAATAGATTGTCCTTCTTCTACTGCCCCTTGATTCCTTCAAAGATCTCATCTCACCCCCCACCAAGCCACCCATTCCTGCAATCATGCCCATGACCTTGTTTTACTAATAACTGTTTTCCATTTTCAAGCATTCTGCTCTCCAACTATTGCGTACTATTTTTCCAGTTCACTCTTCCTAGGATCCTACTCCAACATCTTTTTGACTCCACTAAGACCTCCAATGTAATAACCATATCACTTTCTTACCATCTATTGCCCTCCTCATGACCTCATTTATTGTCTTTCTGGGCTTGAATCCCGTGTGTCATTGTTATCACCGTTCCCTTGTGTACACCATTGACCGCCTTCATCCTTCTCCCTCTGACATCCTTGCCTGGCAAAACCTTCACCCTGATTCTATCCAATGGCAAACTTGAGATTAAGTGAGAGGAAACCTCACAATCATGCTGCGACAGAAACTGCTAATTTTCTACTCTTGAAACTTTTTTTCCTTTTTTTCCCCCCTGAATTTTACCTGGATTCATGGCTGCATGGAAAAAAACTTCTGCCCATTGCTAGATAAGCAGAAGTGTTTTATGCAATTTTAGGGAAATGTTCTTAAAGGAAGAGTATGTGTATGTGTGAACTCCTTTAACTTTTTTTCCTTCCACTTGACTGAAACATGGTTGTGAAAGCTGGAGCCTGAATAGCATCTTGGACAATGTGGCGGCATGTTAAGGATGTAGAGTTTGTGTCATAATGATCATAATGTAATGTAGGCCAATACCTCCTATCTCTGGACTCCATGAAAGAGAGAAATGAGCTTCTATTTTTGTGTGGTAGAGGAGTAAGGACTCCCAAAGATGTCCATTCCCTAATCCCCCACATCTACAAATATGTTCCTTTACATTGGCAAAAGGGACTTTGCAGATATAATTAAATTAAGGGCCTTGAGCTGGTGAGAGGATCCTGGATTACTCAGGCGGGTCCAATCTAATCACATGAATCCTTAAAATCTGAGAATCTTTCTCGGCTGCATCAGCTGCAGAGAAAGTGTGAAGATGGAAGGTCAGAGAGACACAATGTTACTGGCTTTGACAATGGAGGAAGAGGCCACAAGACGAGGAATGCAGGAGGCTTAATAAAAGCTGGAAAAGGCAAGAAAATGGATTCTCCTTTAGAGCCCCGGAAAGGAAAGCAAGCCCATCAACGCCTGGATTTTAATCCTTAAGACCCATTTTGGACTTTTGACCTACAGAACTGTAAGATAACACATTTGTGTTGTTTTAAGCCGCTAAGTTTGCGCTAATTTGTAATGTCAGTGATAGAAAAAACTAGCACACTTGGTTAATACGTTGTTTTGTGTTTTCATGTTACTCAAAACTCTAATCTCAAATAATATACATGCAAATGGTATGAATTGAATACGAGGCCACCATCCTCAAGTGGGTTCTCGGAACTACTGAGACATCCTAACTCATTTCCCTAATTAATTCATACTTCCACCCTTCCAAATGTCATCTCTCACCTCTCCTCCATTCTTCGAACCTCTTACATCCCCTCCTCGTAACTTACCCTCAGTTAGATGGCCTTGCCGCTTCTTTCATTTAGGAAACAGAGGCAACCAAAGGGCAAGCTCTTTATGTTCCTACAACCAGATGTACCAACCAACTCATATTTTACCCATTTTCTGAGCCCGCTTTCCCTCATTCAAGGGTTCACTATGTGCTCTCTTAGTGCAGACCTTCACCCCTCCTCAAAGATTGCCCCTTCAATTACACCTTCCTCATCCAGCATCATCCCCGTTTTCTCTCTGTTAGGTCACTCCTGCCCTTGTTTTGCTATGTTTTCTGCTTTGACCTGGTAAGGCAGAAACGTTAGAAGTTGTGTGTGTTTGTGCACGTGCATGCATGTGCAGAGGAGAGCTATCTATGGATCTTCATATTTACTCGCTGAGGCCTTAACTAAACAAATCAGTTCATAACTACAGATATTATATGTAATCTATAAAATGAACATGTACTTGGAAAGGACTGATGAGGTTACAAAGTAACGTGAGTGCTCACCACGAGAAGTTTGAGTGCTTAACCCAGAGAAGTTCTGATGTAAGACACCTTTACTCCTTATCTTCATAGCTACATCCGTGTCTGTCAGCCTACGTAACCAATTTGGGGCTCAAAAATAGTTAAATCACCGAAGAACAATCTCTGTCTTCGAATTCCTCTGGGGACATCACTCACGAAACGCCAGAGGATAAAAGGTGCAGCAGGAGGAGGTGGTCCGACATGAATGGATAGGATTTGAGGGTAACAGTGTTCCCCCAAAGGGTCAAGGCTTCTCTTATCCAGCTCTGAGGGGGACCAGTGCTAAACAGTGGGTGATTTTAGTTGAAGCGTTGTGGTTTGGCTAAAACTGTCCTTCGGTGTAGGCTGGAATCCGGCTTTGTCAGAAGTTGCCATTGGTTCTCCAAAGTGGCTGCACCATTTTACATTCCCACAAGCGACGTAAGAGAGTCCCACTTATCCCACATCCTTGCTGATGCTCATATTGTCAGCCTTTATAATTTGTAGCCATTCTGGTGGATATGTTGTGGTATCTAACTGTGGTTTTAATTTGCATTTCCCCGATGAGCAATTATACTGAGTGTCTTTTTATAGGTTTATTGGTCGTTTGCATATCTTCTTTTACAACGTGCCTGTTAAAGTCTTTTGTCTATTTTTATTGGGTGTTTGTCTCATTATTATGGATTTATAGGAGTTCTTTATATATTCTGGATATAAATCCTTTGTTGCATATAAGCCAGGATTCCTTCTGAATACCAATAACAGAACTTGACTAGTGATGACTTAATAACAACAACAGTGATCTGATAAAATGAAAAGTCTGGAGTCAGGTGGTCCATGGCTTACTAAGCAGATCTGTCATCTTAGCAGTTCGGCTTTTCATGCTTGTACTAGTAGCCTCCAGGTTGCAAGATGAAGTTCATTGCTTCAGGCACTGTGCCTGCATTCAAGGGCAGGAAGCCGTGGGGTAACCAAGGAGACAATGTGAAGAGGTCCTAGTATGATAAAAATTACTTCTCAGAAATGCTCTCAATTTCCCTTTTATTTCTGATTGGCCAGAATTAGGTATCCTGCACACACACTAGTGACAGGAAGGCTGGGAGAATGGACATTAGACAGTGGCGTACTATACTATAGTCATGATTGGATTAGGCAGTCCTGATTCATACCCTAGGGTGGGGCACACTGCATGAACACAGGTGCTGTTAGGTAGAAGAGAGGAACAGCTGCTGGATAGGTACCTAACACGTCAATATTGAGATCCCCAAAGCTGTATGTTTTTCTCTGCTGCAGTGAGGAATCCTTGGAAAATTCTGAGAGGTCTTGGTAAACTTGTTGACAACATAGAGATATCAGAAAAAATTGTTAGAAAGTCAAGTTCTTCGACTAAAATGCAAAATACAAACTCCCATTAAATATTTTATCTCAGAGAAGCCCGACTGGCTTGAAGAGTTGAATCAGATTGTGAGCTGTAATCACATTTTATTGCTGCAAAAGAAGGTGAGATTCATAGTTCACGTGGGGCAAGGCTAGATGATGCCCGATAGCAGTACTGAAGACAAGTGGGGGCTGAGGGTCCCTACCTTTGTCTAGGTCTTCTGCAAAAGTAGAGTGTGAGGTAAGGACATTTTAGGAAGTGGATTTGGGAAGTGATCCCAGGAAACAGGAGTGAGGGACTGGGGAGAGGGAAACGGAGGGGGGAAGGCAATGCAAAAGCACGTTAAGAGTTGGTCATTTCTGTGAGTTGCTGGCTCTTGATTGTGCTGGGAGCCTTGGAGGCGCTGTATAGAATCCATGACAGAATTATTCTCCAAGTGTGGCACTCGAAGCAGCTGACTGGCATCACCTTGACTGTGTTATACATGCAAGTTCAAGACTCCCAACTTGACCTCCAGAATCAGAACGTCTGATGGGGAGGGAGTCAGGATACTATATTTTAACAAACTCTTCAGATAATTGTTATGCATGTTCACATTTGAGAACCAGAGGGAGCAATTACCAGTCAACTCACATCCTCCAGTGGTCAAACCATGTGGGGTTAACTTCCTTTTACCTTCAGATTGCTCTGCATAAGTATGACCCTTGCCACCTTTCAGAGAAGCCCATGGTGCAAAGCGAGAAGTTTTCAGTGCAGCCGAGGCCGTGCCTGTTCACGAATGCTCACAAAATGCTGGTGTCCGCCACTGCTGGCGCAAATGGACGGCCAAAAGGATGTGGCACAAGAGATGCCTGAGCCATAAGAGGAGAACAGGAATAGGCCAGTTTAGATCATGACAGCTCCTTCAATACCCGAACTTCATGGAGGAGGTCAGAAAATCACTTTCTAAAGCATCAAGTTCTTTATAAAGGGCCTTAAGCTCTCAGAAGGAAATACACTGTAGAATAGCACAGGACTTTAGTGTACAGGAGACATTAACAAGGTTCCTGAATCAGGAGCTATTTATGCTGCAGTATATCCTTGAGGCAGGTGGGGGTGTTTCCGTCTGTTGAAAGTGGCCTCAGTGATGTCTTCCTGTTGGGATCAAGTTAAAGAGAATGGATTTTTCACTTCATT
Organism: Pteropus vampyrus; assembly: GCF_000151845.1. NCBI lineage: Eukaryota > Metazoa > Chordata > Mammalia > Chiroptera > Pteropodidae > Pteropus > Pteropus vampyrus. The sequence goes on along the minus strand of NW_011888784.1, from coordinate 2,296,515 downwards.
GGGGAAGAGCTTCTAAACATAGCATATTCATCAACATTTTCTCCATTTCTTTGGGAACATAAACCTGTGCAGTTTTCCATCTCTATTTTCTTTTCTGTCACCCCGGGAAAATGTCTACTTCTTTGCCAGACATTGCTTTTCTTCTAGTTTTCTCCTTTCACCTTCGATCCTAAAAAAAAATGTCACTGGCGGTCACGATCTGATTTGAATTATCTGAAAAAAAGGAGAAAAAAACATCCCGTTGAGACTAGAATTAATTTGGGTTGGTGGGGCAGAGATGATTAACTTGTAAGGAGATTTATGCTACAAGTCCTTCGGAACAGATATTCGATTCAACAGAAAACATTCCCGGTTTTTATTCAGAGCTATCATTAGGCTGGAGAGGTAATAACGTGAGCTGCAGAGATTGAGAGAGAGAACATATTTGTAGGCTTTTTCTGCAGTGGGCGGGAGGTACTGTAAAGCTCAAATGAAAAAGGTACAGCCACTGTACAGAGATTTCTCCCAAGGCAAAAAACAGTCAGCGTTTCCCTTATTTTCTTCACTTTAAGATCCCCATTCCACTGCGTATCGACTTGTCACCAAGTGTATCTGGTGATGACACTTAGTGCATTCCTGTTGCTGGGGACTGAAAGTTTTCACTATAGAGGTGGTGACTTAGGGTCTGAGAAAAAGTGATAGTGCTTTGCTAGTTTCCTTTGAAAGAAGACGTGGTAGGATTCCAGGAAGAAATAATTCTCCTTTGGAGGGAAACTATTAGACTCATCTTCCTAAAATGTACCTTATATTATCTTCCTACTCAGTTCTAGAACCTACAGTGCATCTCTAATAGAATAGCCCAGTCACCAGCCTGGGCCTCTGCCCTCAGTGTCTAGGCAAAATTAATCCCCAACTTTGCAGATCGTCAGGCCCCAAGGATGCCCATAGCCTGTGAGTGACATGCAGGATGGAATTGTTAAATCAGACTCCTAGCAATCAAGATCTTACTCTGTATCCAGTTTTACTAATTCAATTCCAGGATACAGGCAATCAATGGGCAAAAGAACTCTGGGACCTCAAGGGTAGCTCCGTGGGTCTTTTGTTTCCTTGTTAGAGAAGTGTCTTTGGCTCAGAGTAGACGAGGTCTCTCAGGGAGATTGACAGGGGTCCTCCCACAGCGGTATCTTCATCTTACACCCAGAGGATGGTGCAGCCCAAGTGCCTTCCTCTAGGCGCCAGGCCTTGCACACCTGGGTTCCACTTACTGTTGGTGATTTTGAGCCTGGGCATCGTGCTGAGGGCATTTCAGAGATGGAAACTCTTTCTCCTAGCTTCGTTGTCCTGAGTTTCAACTCCCCTTTGGGATGCTCTTCCGTGCATTACTGTTTCCCTTCTCTCACTGGCTGCTAGGAAGTGGGCAGTATCTCTTTAGACTTATAGTCAGAGCAGAGATGGATCTCATTCTTTTTGTTCCTTTCATTACAACTGAGGCAAGCCAGTTTTGAAAAAGGACCATTCACTTACAAAGAAAACAAACAGGCACCTACAGGGAAGATACTAGAAACAAGACTATATGTTTGAAATATACAGATTTCCGAAATTACCTTTTCGACTTCACTCTCAGCCCCATCGTCTCTTTTACCTCCCCAGTCCTATCCTAGGGAACGAGAGTTCGCAGTTTCTCCCCGGTTCCTACTTGCCCCCATATTCATGGTTCCATTGAATAGTCCACAGGTCTAACAGTGTAGATCTCACTGCCTGGACCCCTCGATGTCTCACAGTCAAGGAAGCAGAAAGTCTCCCCACCTCCTGTTGTTTGTCTGGGGCTGTGGGGCCCACCAGGGAGTCTTCTAAGGAGCTGTTTGTCTTCTTGCCCTATTGACTGGCAAACCTGCTGAGAACGAAGTGATAAATGGACTCAACATTTCACTGCCATCCTTCCTGTACAGTGGGACTCCCTTGGAACCTCAAAGAGGCCCAACAATTTTAGGCTACCATGAAAATAAAAGTACTGTCTGAACACTGAGAGCTTCGGCGGAAGAGACTTTATCTGGGAATCTAAAACGTTACCATCTCTGAGCAGTAAAATTACTCTAAAAAAATGTAAAACTGATTTTCTCTAGTTTAAATCATAACAGTGTCATAATTCAAGATTCATGTTACAGCACAGTTCTCTCAGGCTGTGTTTGATCAGTCAGATTCCACAGTTGTTTAATCTGACAGCTGCTCTGGCAGGGAAATTCTCTTTTTGAATAATAATTGTGAAAATATAAATTATCCTTCTTAGTCCTTGATCCTACACAGAATGTAAATTACAAAACTGAATTGGCTCTCAGCTCTGTTTGGTCTCAAGTTTGGTTTAAACTTTAGTCAAATTAAAAAGTGCTACCAAAAGAGACCACCACTACTAGCAGTAATAATTAACAAACACCCCAGATAATTCTGAGAGAGTTAACGTATTATCTTGACAATCACTTACTCTCCAGTGTCAATTAATATATTTTACTCTTTCCTTAGAGTACAGTGTGTTTGAAGGAAGAGAGAGAGAGAGAGGACAGGGACACATAAAGGACTGAAGGACATTACGTCTGATAGTATCTTCACAGGTTATCATGATTTCTTTAATTTGCAATTATATCGCAAATGAAAATTGCATGCCCTCCCCCCGCCCCCCGCCCAAATGTTACTGATGTAGCTTTAACACTTCTCTCTCTCCCCCTTAGTGGGTTCAGAAAGCAGCTTTTCCCCTTGTTAATTCATGACAGAGAGTGATAAAGAAGTAAATTCAGTTTGCTTTCCAGCATATCAGCCTGGGAATAAGGTTTCTAGCAATGGATTGCTTTTACTTAGATTCTAGCAGATCAAAAAATTTTGCAGGTCTCATGGATTTCAATAGTACATTATTTTGATGTTGAGCATTTCCTGTGACTATTTGAGGAGGAGTCAGGTCTTGGAGACCTGCAGCATGGTCTGCCATGGGGATGTGCAGGGACAGATAGAAGCTCAGACACACCAGAACACAGACCATATTGGAAGATAAATCAGCAGGTTAGTTTTGTGAACATGTACCCCTCCCAGGGGGAGCAAACAGTGCTGAATACTCTCCCATATTACCATTTACCAATGACTAAAAGCCAAGTAGGCTTCCTTTAGGAGTGTGATCCTCAGGATCATTTAGAGACCTTGGCTAGAAGTTAGGTCAGGTCCTCAGTCCTAGTTCATGAATCAACTTGAAAAACTCCCTGCCCTTGCCTGAGCCCAAGGCGGTATTTTGTTTTCTGGGTTTCCCCCGCTCCCCATCAAATAAATGAGGAAGCTGGACTATTTCAACATTTTCTAACTAGATCATCCTTTTCCAAAGAGTGTTACACTTGAAGAGTTATTAGGTGTTACAAGAAAAAAGCCTTCTGTGGTTAAATGTTTGGGAAATGGTGCATGAAACAATGTTAACAGTTTTCTTTACCAAAGAATCCCTAGTCTCTATTAGACAGGTGTGCTTCTGACCCTCTGATAAGGGAGTTAAAATGATGCTTTCCCCAAATTTACTTAAAAAAAATTTTTTTGAGAAGTGTCTTATGACATCGTGTTCACCAAAGTTCCTTCGGCTTCACGAATCCCCTTGTAAAAGAATGCACTGATGGCATAGGAGGGTTGTAATGTCCATCAAACCCAATGCCCTTCCGGACCCCAAAGAAGAGCCACGTTCTCTGGGAAGTCACTCTGGATTTCTCTCTTTTCCAACGAAAATTGTCTACTTGCTTCCATAGAGAGAATGTTTTCTATGATTAACCCGAAAGGGAATTATTAAGGAGAGTTCTTCTGAAAAATTTGATGCAAGTTTCCTTAATTTTTATTGACTCCTCCACCTCCACATAATGACTTTCTCCTCTATTTCCTGAAATACAGTCTTATATAGAAGTTAATGCATGAAAATCCAAACACACAAACCATTAACAAATGACAGGAAAGCTATTCACGTAATAGGAGAATTCTTCACTTTACAGATGATTCTTCCCAGTGTCTTTTTAAGAGAAAGCTGGAGATATTGAAGGAAACTCCATGGTATCACAATTTTCTCTCAGTTCTGCAGTCTTTATTAGCCTTTTAGTAACCTTAATTTTTAAAAGTCTTTTTTTAGGTGTCTGTTTCGCTTCACGTGAAGACGGGGGCCTTGGTTTCCTTCTCTCACCCCGCTGAACCCAGCGGGTTGATGTAGCATATCTAGCCTTAGAAGCAACCCGCCTCTTTTCTCACAGTGGCTG
>NW_011888784.1:2282800-2291424 GCF_000151845.1 Pteropus vampyrus | reverse complement strand
ATAGTTAATTGTTTTTCATTTTATTAATATACAATTTATTTTTTTATTTCTCTGTTGTGAGACATTTGGATTATTCTCAGTTCGGAGTTATGAATAAAACTGCTATCAACATTCTTGCACAAGTTTTTCTTGAAATATGTGTCCTGTCTAAGAAAGTTTTGCTTATCCCCAGATCGTAAAATTGTTTCCTTTTTTTAATGAAGATTTATTGTTTTTCTTTTATGTTTGTGTCTATGAGTTATGTTATATTAAAATATATGTATAATGTGAGGTAGATCCCTATAATGTATCACATTATACATATATATAACCTCTACCTCACATTATACATAACCGCATCTGCTGAAAAAAAACCCTCTTTTCCCCTCTCTTTGAATCTTGGCATCATCTGTTGAAAATCAACCAGCCGATATGTGTAGATCTGTTTCAAGACTTTCTATTTATTTCCATTGGTCTCCGTACTTACACCAATAGCATATTATCTCAATGACTGTAGCTGTAGAACAAGTATCAAAATCATGTAGTGAGCATTTTTTAAATCTTTAGGTAACACTAATGCATTTATGGACCTCTTTACAGTAGAGAGGTCTAGTGTCCTAGATGATAACTCGATTTTATGTTAGATGATCACTTGGATTTCAGAAAGCTTTCAGGTAATGTACCCCAAATAGAGAGGTGTCTATGCTACTCCATAAAAACTTTACTACACTTTACCAACAGTAGTAAATGAATTTCTTATGACTCTGTTGACATTTCTGCCTTTACAGTAAAGGCGGTTTTGAGTAGTAACTCTGCCCGTGTTAAACAGCAACCTTGGGGGTATAGTAATTGATGAATTTAATTTTATTTCATTTTGGTCCCCGGCATCACTTTCCTCACACTTGGGTGCCCCAAATATCTCCTCTTTTCACTTTTCTTCTTTGCTATTTTTCAATGCTTCATTTTCTTCTTCTTCTTCTTTTCTCTTTTAAAGGTATGCTACAAATAAAGATTGACCTTAAAGTAAGTAGGTGGTCTCTTGTTCCCTTTGTCAGTGGTCGGTTGAGATACGGGAGTGTGGCACACCTCTCGACAGTGAGAGGTCATGGGGGTTGAACTTTGGAATGGCTGTGAAAGATTTTCTGGGGGTTGGGGACAAGGTAACAGTTTCTCTCCTGCTGGCGTTGCTGCTGCATGTTGTGATGTTGGGTGTGATACCTGGAACTGTTGCCGCTTTCTCCTGACCGTGAAGAGAGCCACAGCTGACTTGTCGAATTCAGCAGAGTGGAGAAAAGGAAGAAATCTGAATCCTCAAAGAAGTGAGGGAGCTAACAATAATGTCCTAATCTATCCCCAATCTTTCAGTTATGGGATTTAATAAATTTTGTTTATCGTTTAAACCATTTTAGTTAGGTTTTCTGTTACTTGCTCGTGAAAGCATGCTGTCTGTTAAAACCATATTGTATTTTAGTAGCTCTTTGATGTGCTAAGAACTCATACTGAGAAAATTAAATAAACAAGGCATTAAGTTAAGAACCAAAGTATAAGCAAGGGCATAATTTATTGATGAAATTTAATCATTGGAATATATGATTCTAAAAGGAAGAAATGCTTACCTTCATAAAGTATGAAAAAATTGGATGAACTTGATATTGCTAAGTCTTGAGATACAGCTACCTATGACTCAGGTAATGATAGATGAATTCAGTAGGATATTGGGAGCAGGAGAAGTAAAACCAACTGTAGATTTTTAAAAAAAATTTTTAAAATCGACAGTTGTAGAATATACTCATACATTCCCCCTACTTAAAGAACCATTGGGCTTTAGAGACTTGATTAAGGCCTCAGTTCGTAAGACAGGTCAATTGGCTTAGCTAAGAAGGCTGAGAGCAAGACAAGACAATAGAGCTCCAGAGTTTCTGAGGAGAATAGGCTTCAGGACTACAGGCAGGTTGGGACTTGTAGCTGATTTTGCAAAAAAACTTTTCCTCTCAGTTGTCCATATCAAAGAATAAAGTGGCTATGCTGTTAATTACCTCCTTTGGTACAGTGACTAAGGCCAGACTAGTTTTTCTGCCTTGGCTTGAGAAAACCCACCTTTATTAAAAGCAAGCCAACTTCAAATTCTATAGCTGCTTTATTTTTGAAATGAAGTCATTATTTCAAGTCAAAAGTACATAAAGAATTTCTGGAGACTTTGCAAGGCAGAGAAATTCAATTCTGGTTGGTGTGAAATTGCAGGTAGTCTTTCAGTTTTCAATTTCATCAGAGGTGATGATCCATAATTTTGAACTTCTGATGCTGAAAATTGAACTGAAAATGAGACTCTTATGTAGTTAACCATGGCCACTTTATTGTCATGATTATTATTACTGGGTTATCTCGTCCATGTTGAAGGAGGATGAGAGACCAAGTCTTTGCCTTCGAGGTATTCAACCACAATCCCAGGAAATACCTTTTTCTGAACAGCTCGTGCCTCGTGGGGAATGGAATCATCCACTGGCTAGAGTCATAGTCTTTTCCATTTCAAGCAAAGGGTCCTTTTTGCTGAATTTCTACATTTTAAAAATTGTCACAGTAGGAAGAGGTCAACATGCCTGTCATAGAGAAGATAGGTGCATGGAGTTCACGTACTGGATTGCCTGGGTTCCTTCTAACCATCGTACATAGACATTGTCGTGCGTTATTTTATTTTATTATCTATCTATCTATCTATCTATCTATCTAGATATCTATCTATTTATTTTTAGGTGAGGCAACCCTTGGTTGACCTCACAGATTACAAGGACCACGTCAGCTTACAATCTCTTATTTTTTATTTTTTTTATGCCTACAGCACCTGGTCTTCCTAGGTGGTCTCCCATCCAAGTACTAACCAGGCCTGACCCTGCTTAGCTTCCGAGATCAGACAGGATCAAGTTTGTTCAAGGTGGCATGGCCATAGACGACATGGTTGTGAGTTAATTGGGGGACCTGTTGTTCTTATTAACATGTTAACATGATACTTTTCTTAGTTGACATACATTGACATATTTGCAGAGGTCTCTGGAAAAATAATCTCAACAAGTATTCACAACTCATGTCTACCCTAGCATGGGATGAATTGAGTTTTTTTGTTTGTTTTTCTTTTTTTTTTTTAGAGTAACGTATCTTTAGCTCATCTGAAAATTGTAGACTAAGGAAAAAGACCCCCAACTAATATTTTCCATTTTAAATTTAACACTGAACACTGAAGAGTACTTACTATCTTTGCATTGTCAAGTTTATTCTGTGTGTGTGTGTGTGTGTGTGTAGGGGTTGTAGCCTCCAGAATAAAGTTTTTTTCTATCATCTTTGAGCATATTTTTTAACTTGAAAAAAAATACTATCAGCTTTACAAAAAATTCAGGCCTACATCACCGAAAATTGTACAAAAAATTCAATCCTATATGTGGGCCATAATTGTACAAAATTGTATAAACGTGTACCAAAGGATTTAGTCCTATATGTGGGTCATACTGAAGTAGATGCTCAGAGCCCGTTCATGTCATTTCTGTGTCATTAGTGGAATACGAAGTTAACTTATGCTGCATATTGATATTATTGAATGATAAGTAACTTTTTGCCCTTATTGTTAATTTGAAGCACTTCTGACCTGACTACTACATATGAAAGGAAATAGGAACTGTTATTCAGTATTATCATTTGACAGAGGTAGAAATCTTGAAGCCCTGGCACTATGACCTTTTCCTTTCTTCACTTTTGGGAAAATACTTGGCTTGTTTTTTTTGTACTCATCAATATAAAGGGAAGAAATGCAAGTGGAGAAACCAAGAGATCAGGCCAGTGTTACAGGGAGTGAGGACGAGGAAAGGTGGGAGGGGAAGAGTCGGGAGAGGATGAAGTTCTTACAGAGAGTTTGTGGAAAAGAGAAGACATTGTGGGGGAGCAGCAGCCACAGTGAATGGGACGCAGAGGAGATAAACATGAAAACATTAGTATGTTTTTCTTCATGTCAATTTTTTCCATTTTCTGAAATCTTTAGAAAAGATCTGCTCAATATTATCTTTTGATTCTGAGAACAGCAGGAGATGGCCTAGTTTAATACATGTGTGATTATTTCATTTTATACGAAATGATTCTGCTATTTGTCTGTCAAGCTTTCAGATCAGTTATTGAAAAGTTTCTTGAAATTATTCCTTGGTCTTATTCAGCTTTTAGGCAGAAGTTCTTGTAGCTTATTTAAGGTCTGAGTAGGCATGTGGCCCAGATCTGGCCAATTAGACATAAGAAAACTCTGTTGAAGACTTCTGGAGAAGATGTTTGCCTGATACAGAGAGAGAGTAGTTCACAAAGAGAAGATCTCTTTCTGTCTTGGCCACTGTTTGCTCCAGTTTTTTTTGATGGTTCATGACCTTGAAGTGGCTCCCTAGGAGTAAAAGGACAGCCAAGGGATGGCAGAATGGAAAGATGGAAAGATCTGGGTCCTTTATGACACTGTTAAACTGTTGAACTCGTTCAGCATTTGGGGTATTTGTTCAGATCTCCTAAGATACTATTTCTAACTGATTACTTCTCTATATTCCTGGATTTTTTTAATCAACCATAAATATCCTTATGGCTAAGCTTCTGATGTTTAACTCTGTACATGCAGCCAAAGGCATTACTGATTGGTACATAATGTGTTTAAAACTTAGGCCATTTGTAACCACTTCTTCACAGGGTACAACCAAACAAAACAGAAATAATAGAAAGTTAGCGCATGCAGAACATTGCAATTGTCATTCATAATATCTGATTTCAAATGTCTATTTATCCAGAACCATTTGGCCTCATTGATTGACTTTACTAAAAGCAAATATCAAAATTGAACTCAAGTGATAAATATTCATTAATAAAAATTTGTAACTTGACTGTTTTATATATTGGTATTCCAAGTAAGATTTCATGAAAACAAAAAAAGCTAAAATAATTTAAAAACCACAGCAAAAACCAAAGGGTAACAGAGTAGTCGAATGTTTGTGTTTATATATATGTGCATGTAATAATCACTAGATCCACCCAACCATTTAAATATATTAACCCCTTCTATGTGGGATCCACTGATCTGAAGGTCAGAGACCCAAAGTAAAATTTGGCACAGATTCTGACACCTACAAGACTTTAATTTGATCGGTGGTGCCACAGTTCGACCACATGTTCAGAATGAGGACCATGCAGCCATCCTTGAATCACATCTTTCTTGAACATCCCACATGTTATTCGTCAGCAAATTACGTTCCATCCACCTCTACAACACTTCCCGGCTCCAGTGCCTTCCCACACTCCTCATGACTTCCACTCTAGCTTAAGCCATGAGCATCTTCCACTTGTCCTCTGTGGTTTCTTGTCCAAATGGTGGCAAGAGTGATTTTTTTTTTTAAACATAAAGGAGATCATGATGTTCCTTTCTTTTCAACTATTCCATGGCTTCGCATCATTATTAAAAAAAAATTCCAAAGTTCTGTCCTTCGCATAAAAAGCTTTATGATCCGGCACCAGGTACCTCTCAGCATCATTTCACTCTCTTCTGGTATTCTGGCCTCCTTGCTATTGTTGAACACGCCGGCTATGTTTCATTCTCAGCCCTGCATCCAGTTCTCTGCTCGAAGTTACCCCAGGAAAACCTTCCCCCAACGCCTAATATTCTTCTTTACCCCCGTACACTATATTTATATTTATTAGTCTATAGTCTGTCTTCCTCACTGGTACATCAGCTCCGCGAGGGCGAGAACTTTGCCATTTTAACGAAGGAATAACTGGATGGATGGATGAACAAACTGGGTGAGTTGCTCAGTGCTTTCCAGTTCTGATTCCGCCCTGACTGGTGATGTCTAACGGGCCGGTTCAGCAGCCCTCTCTCTGCGCCTCTGTGTTTGCATTTGTGAGTGGAGGGGAAATTCCAGGCCTGAGGGCGGGGAGATTTTTAAGGACTGGCGGGGTGGCCCCTTCTTTTCACAGTGCTTGGGTGGCTTGCTACTTTGTTTGTGTATCAGATTTGCCTGTTGCCAGGCAAGATAGGAAGCTGGACCACAGAAGATGCTGACTAATGCATATGTTTCTCTACTTATCCCTATGAAGAAAAGCCAGCTCAGGCAGCCTGGGGCAAACAAATATGGGAAGTCGGCAGTCTCTCTTCTGGTTTGCATCTTTTCTGCACCTTCCTTCCCTTGTTGCTGCTCCTTCTACTAGGAACTAAATGGGACCCCAGATGCTCTGCTTTCTCATTTTAAGAGGGTGGTATGGATATTTAACTCACCCACAAGTATTCAGCATGTAGTTATTCCTTTTGTAGGAGTCTTTGCATGGAGTTGCAAGAAGAGCTATCTCCTTGGATTCTAGAACCGTACACACCTGTGTCCATCTCTGGCTCTTTATTAGCTGTGTGAGCTCGGGTAGGTGTCTCTACCTTTCTGAGCCTCAGTTCTTCCATCTGCAACATGGGAACACAAACACCCATCTCATGTTGTTGACGTGGTTGTTAAACGAGATGATATGAAGAAAGTACCTGGCACAATGACATCACGGTATAAAAAAAACTGTAGTGAGGAGGCAATAGAAAATCCAATAACATTTTGGCCCACTTTGCCCTTCTAGCATCCTTTAAATTCACTCTGTATGCCACTTCTATTCAAATAAATGGCCGGTCTTTCTCATAAGCATGAAACTGAGGAACTGTTGAAAATGAGGCTGAGACAAATGGAAATGTTGTGAAAACATTAATATATTTATACACCTGGACCCATTTCAGCAGAAACTGCAGCCTATATATACTGTTTGCAGCACCCACACTCTCAGGCTGCAGATGCTGTTGAATCCCACAGCCACCATGTTATCTATCGTGATTTCCCTTCGAGGTGAGATGACTTGCTCCAGGGGGCGGTGAACTTGCAGGAGGGTGGTCTGCCCGGGCCGGTGCCTTCCTAATCTGTGTTCTCAGCCTGGCTCTGGGTGTGCGTGGGGGGTGATGCACCTCTTCCTCCTCACTGCTGACTTCCCTCCCTGCTGACTCCCCCTCCCTTCTAGAGGGTGAGGGTTGGGGCCAGGAGTTCAGCTTACTCAATGATAGTGACGTGTGTCAGGCCTGAGAGAAATGGGGCAGAATGAGCACACCGCCAGCCGGTCCCTCATGCAGCTCAGCTCTTCCTTGCCTTTTGGGTTTCTAGCTTTTTTGCGGGGAGTATGAGAGTGGTTGGAGAGGGATCCGCCTGGAGATAGGTGGCGTCTTGCCAACACCTCTACTTGATTAAGGAGTTTGTCATCAGTGGAACAGCTGTGTTGAAAGGCCAGTAATCTGCAGCTTCCTGTCTGTGGGTGGACAAAGGGGTTTTGTTTACTCCGGAGAACTAGTCTTAGAACTCCTTCCAACAAAACTTTTGGGGGTGGGGTTACTCTGAGATGTCTAATTCATACCGAGGGCTGGGAAGACCCTGCATCTACCAGGAAAGAGGAGTCTGGCTTCTGGGCTAGGATGGATGTTGGGATTTTAGCCAAGGCGAGGGAGGGGGTGGGGATGGGGGAGAGAAGCCCAAAGAAGGGTCTTCTGTGTCCTGACATGTCCAGCTCATTTCTACCTCAAGGCCTTTGCATGAACTCTCCCTAGAATACCCTCCCTCCCAAATCTGCAAGCTTGCTCCTCACTCCATCCAGGGCTTCTGCAAAGGACACATTATTTGTGAGGCCTTTCTGGAACCTCTTTCTCCCAATATCAAATGTTCCCCACCCACCATCCCCTAGGGCGTCTCTCTGAGCGTTTTACTTGGTATATTCAACACATGTATGAGGTTCTAAGGTCAACCTTTGGCAAATAAATGAATTTTACACCAGGAATTCCAGAAATTGATGAATATATCCACTAGGTAACCAGTTTCCAGAATATGAGATAGCTGCTCAGATGCAGAATAAACAGTAATAACTAAGCAATTCATTGGCCGAAGCTTTCATCCGGCCAAAAGGAATAATACTCAGATAGGGCCTGACGCCTCCTCTTGTCAGGAGCTGATGATGGTTTGTCTGCAGGTGTTATAGGCTTCCCCTCTCAAGGCACATCCGAGGAGTTAAGCGTAGGCTGTTTTTGTAAAGTCTTTATTAATCTAGTATAAAAGGAGTCACAGTGATGATTTCCCTTTTACTTGAAATCTCTTTCTTCAAGCAAAATGATGAAACCCATTATTAGTGAGACAAGATTCACTTTTCAAACTACAGATGTATGGCAAGCTTAGGTAGAGCAAAAACATTTTGCCTTAACCATCTATGTGTATTTTTAAAGAATTCAAAAAGGAAATACTGTAGAAACGTTAATGACTGTGTCTGTATGCCTTATCAGGCTTGGGCGATTTCTCACTAACTGAATTGATCACTGTGAGATAGTTCTACTTTGGTAGAGAAGAAATGCAGGCAAACTGGCCACATCCAGCTCTCTCGTGGATCCCACTTATTAAGCAGTGATTGGCTCAGCCACATTGCCAAGCACATAGCAGTTGTATTCATTCGCTTACAAAGTATTTATTATTACCTGCCACATGCCAAGCATTTTTTGAGAAGCTGGGGATTCAGCAGTAACAAAACCAACATGCATATCTGCCCTCATGGAGCTTTCATTCTAGTGGGGGAGGCAGACAGTATCA
>NW_011888784.1:2280272-2282750 GCF_000151845.1 Pteropus vampyrus | reverse complement strand
CCTCTTCCTCCTCACTGCTGACTTCCCTCCCTGCTGACTCCCCCTCCCTTCTAGAGGGTGAGGGTTGGGGCCAGGAGTTCAGCTTACTCAATGATAGTGACGTGTGTCAGGCCTGAGAGAAATGGGGCAGAATGAGCACACCGCCAGCCGGTCCCTCATGCAGCTCAGCTCTTCCTTGCCTTTTGGGTTTCTAGCTTTTTTGCGGGGAGTATGAGAGTGGTTGGAGAGGGATCCGCCTGGAGATAGGTGGCGTCTTGCCAACACCTCTACTTGATTAAGGAGTTTGTCATCAGTGGAACAGCTGTGTTGAAAGGCCAGTAATCTGCAGCTTCCTGTCTGTGGGTGGACAAAGGGGTTTTGTTTACTCCGGAGAACTAGTCTTAGAACTCCTTCCAACAAAACTTTTGGGGGTGGGGTTACTCTGAGATGTCTAATTCATACCGAGGGCTGGGAAGACCCTGCATCTACCAGGAAAGAGGAGTCTGGCTTCTGGGCTAGGATGGATGTTGGGATTTTAGCCAAGGCGAGGGAGGGGGTGGGGATGGGGGAGAGAAGCCCAAAGAAGGGTCTTCTGTGTCCTGACATGTCCAGCTCATTTCTACCTCAAGGCCTTTGCATGAACTCTCCCTAGAATACCCTCCCTCCCAAATCTGCAAGCTTGCTCCTCACTCCATCCAGGGCTTCTGCAAAGGACACATTATTTGTGAGGCCTTTCTGGAACCTCTTTCTCCCAATATCAAATGTTCCCCACCCACCATCCCCTAGGGCGTCTCTCTGAGCGTTTTACTTGGTATATTCAACACATGTATGAGGTTCTAAGGTCAACCTTTGGCAAATAAATGAATTTTACACCAGGAATTCCAGAAATTGATGAATATATCCACTAGGTAACCAGTTTCCAGAATATGAGATAGCTGCTCAGATGCAGAATAAACAGTAATAACTAAGCAATTCATTGGCCGAAGCTTTCATCCGGCCAAAAGGAATAATACTCAGATAGGGCCTGACGCCTCCTCTTGTCAGGAGCTGATGATGGTTTGTCTGCAGGTGTTATAGGCTTCCCCTCTCAAGGCACATCCGAGGAGTTAAGCGTAGGCTGTTTTTGTAAAGTCTTTATTAATCTAGTATAAAAGGAGTCACAGTGATGATTTCCCTTTTACTTGAAATCTCTTTCTTCAAGCAAAATGATGAAACCCATTATTAGTGAGACAAGATTCACTTTTCAAACTACAGATGTATGGCAAGCTTAGGTAGAGCAAAAACATTTTGCCTTAACCATCTATGTGTATTTTTAAAGAATTCAAAAAGGAAATACTGTAGAAACGTTAATGACTGTGTCTGTATGCCTTATCAGGCTTGGGCGATTTCTCACTAACTGAATTGATCACTGTGAGATAGTTCTACTTTGGTAGAGAAGAAATGCAGGCAAACTGGCCACATCCAGCTCTCTCGTGGATCCCACTTATTAAGCAGTGATTGGCTCAGCCACATTGCCAAGCACATAGCAGTTGTATTCATTCGCTTACAAAGTATTTATTATTACCTGCCACATGCCAAGCATTTTTTGAGAAGCTGGGGATTCAGCAGTAACAAAACCAACATGCATATCTGCCCTCATGGAGCTTTCATTCTAGTGGGGGAGGCAGACAGTATCAGAGTAAATGAAGTATACTGTATGTTAGAAGGTGACGTACTATGAAAAAAGGCAGAGAAAGGAGGAAGGGTTGCACTGTAAAATGGGGTCGTCAGGGTAGCTCTCAGATGACAGCTGGGTAAGAATTAAAAGAGGTCAGGGGGCCAGCTGATAGAGGGAACAGCCAGTGGGAGGCTCCAAGTATATCTGTAGAAGAGCCAGGAAACCAATGTGTCTGGCCCCGGGTGAGCAAGGGAGCAGAGTAGGGTGAGCCAGAGAGGAAAAGGGCTTCTGACCACTTAGGGCTTATGCCTGTCGCAAGAACCGTGGTACCCTAATCTAAGTGAAACATGAAGCCAATCCAGAGTTTCACAGAGGCGTCACATGATATGCTCAGTGTGGGATTCCTGAACTGAATTTGTTCACAGCCTGTGTTATTTTGGTCAAAATATCCTAAAAAAAGGACTTGTAGGCAAGGTTATCCCTGGGTATAGTGGGTGGACTGATGCCAATCCCTATACATGCTGCTAACACCCTCCACCCTCTAAAGCCTCTGTGTTTCACTCTTAGTGATGCCAAACCGGAGGCCAAAAGTTATGAGCCTTGGAATCAGTTTGGCTCCACAAGGTCAGGATCTTCACCCCTCCCTTTTGCATCCCTAACTGAAGGGTGGAACAGGGAAGTGTGAGGCAGGGAAGTGCAGCCCGGGATGTTCGTGCTAGTGCCCTGCTGGGACGTTCAGGCTCACAGCCGAACTCATCCCAGAGAGTCTCATGCCGGGGCTGCCTCCATCATTCTTCTCTCCTAAACTGTTGATATTGATGTAGATATTCATTTCATGGCTC
>NW_011888784.1:2276407-2280222 GCF_000151845.1 Pteropus vampyrus | reverse complement strand
ATGCTGCTAACACCCTCCACCCTCTAAAGCCTCTGTGTTTTACTCTTAGTGATGCCAAACCGGAGGCCAAAAGTTATGAGCCTTGGAATCAGTTTGGCTCCACAAGGTCAGGATCTTCACCCCTCCCTTTTGCATCCCTAACTGAAGGGTGGAACAGGGAAGTGTGAGGCAGGGAAGTGCAGCCCGGGATGTTCGTGCTAGTGCCCTGCTGGGACGTTCAGGCTCACAGCCGAACTCATCCCAGAGAGTCTCATGCCGGGGCTGCCTCCATCATTCTTCTCTCCTAAACTGTTGATATTGATGTAGATATTCATTTCATGGCTCATGATCAGTGATTTCTGTAAAATCTGAGACACTCTAACATGATTTTTGAGCTATTTTAAAGCTTGAGAAACAGCCTGGGAGATGTGGTTTGGATATAAACTTTTGATGTAAGTCATTGGGGTTTTTGATTTGTCATGAAGACAATGAGGTCCTGGGCCAGACGCTTGGGACAAGTGGAATGGGTCAGGATGACCTATCCTGCATGTCCTCAGGGAGGCAGAGGAAGTTATCCAGAAGGGTTGGGGAGATGAGAACGCTAGAACAGATTTATCACACGAGACCGCTCACCCACCTCTAACCGTGTACCCCACAGCGTCCAGAGGGCATTTCCTTCACCAGTGTTGGGGGGAGCCCAGATACTTGAAGAGCTCTGTGGTAGCTCTTCTCTGTGGGCCCGGAGTGACAGTGGGCACTGCTGCCATCAGACTGGACTCTTTGACTTTGGTGGGGATGATGGAACCTGAAACCAAGAGGTGGTGTTTGATTACCAAGGACAAGGTGGCTGTGGTTACTGTACTGGCTAGCAGAGCTGAAGTAATCATCACAGTAGCATGACCTGCAGAGACTGCTGCATTCATTGGCTGGTTGATCATGATATTCCTTGAACAGAAGTAGATGGGCAGGCTAATAAAGGCTTACTTGATTTGCATGAATGGAAAAGGTCTAGATCCGATGAATAGAATCACCTCATAGATGCTCACAGCCCCTCAACAAATTTCCAGACCTGAGCCACTTCATAGACTCAGAACCCCTTGAATGAAGGGGAGGACAAGTCTGTTTATGAAATCCTGCTGCTTAGCCAACAGTTTACACTAAATCTTCCTCCTCCCTTTCCCTAAAGGGACCCGTGGCTGCTTATTAGGGTGATTGTGCATTGGGGAGGGAGAGGGTTGCTCAAAGATTGGTCCACCATGTCTGCCTATGTTCTAGACACAGGCCAGAAAATGTCCCTGTGTTTACTATACACCTTGTCATAGCCCTGTTGTCATTACATTAATTTGGGAAGGGACCCACACCTTTGCTTACTGGTTGATGCTCTCACTTCTGTGTCTTATTCCTGCCTTCATCTCTGGCTGGCCTTCGAGAAAGGGTTGCTCCCTCTCCGTGAATCTTGGGATTAGTTCTGGTCTCTGAGCCTGACTCAACCACGAACCAGCTATGTGACATTGAATAGATACCTTTTTCTCCCTGGGCCTCTATTTCCTCGTCTTTTCAAGTTGTAGCTCCAAAATGTCTTATGAAAATGCTTTATGCAATTGCAATTTTATGAAACCTTGTTTACTCATCCAGAATATTAAGCTGAGCAGCTTTTCTGAAGCAAAATGGACTCGAGACTGTTGCAAAGTGATCGTGCTCATTGACAGCTGAGGTGAATTTATGGGGAGCATCTTTCCAACTTGGTCAACCTCAAAAGAGTGGTGGGCCTTTTTCACCTGGCCGGGTCCATGATAAACCCAGCTTTGAAGCACTTCAAGCGAGGGCTGCTAGATGGCGCTGTTTCCCCAGATTTCCAGGGAGTGTGCGTTTTAGCAGATGGCTTTTGGAGGAGAATTAACAATTAATGTCCACTGTTATCAGCAAAAGCCCGCAGAAAATATGTTATACTCCAGAAACTACACAGAGCTGAGATTGCTCAAAGACATTCTGCTGTCAGCCTGGTCCTCTGCTGGCCCAAAATGTAATCCTACACAGCCCATCCCATGCACAAATCGATCTCACAAATAAGGGACATTAATAACAAGAGTCAATCAAAAATATTTTAATAAATGATTTAAATGCTTATTTCCTCAGCCTTATTATATACTTTAATCTGGAAGTTTTTCTTCATACAGCAGTTAGAAAACAATTGCCACTGGGATGGAGGGTGATTATAAGGTAAAACCACTTCTGATGGCAGTTCACATTCAAACAGCTTAAAAAAGGAAACCAACGATGAGATGCATGGGCTGCTTCTCTGAATCCACACGGAGGCTTCTAGGGTATCATCAAAGAGGGTGCAAGGACTGTGATGGCAGGCAGAAAAGATTTCTTGTTTTTTTTCCTTACCATTGCTTTTCTATAACAAGGCCATTTGTGTCAAGAATTTTAACACTGCAGATATTACTCTCTCCATCAAAAGGCAAGATATTCCTGTCACACAAGGAGAGTCTTAGGGAAGTCAGGAAGAGCAAAGGGCAAAGAGGTCGTCTGGCCCATTCTTAGCTCTACTTCCTGCATTTTTTTCCCTTCGTGTTTGTAACCGTCACCGCCATTATTTCCACTGATGCCCAGTGGAGTAACTGCAAAGTAAACTCCTCATTGATAGCAGAACTTTGAGGGAGGAGGGAGCCGTAAGGTCCTGCTTCCCTGCCTGTCCTTTTATGATCTTTTTCCTTGTGGCTGTGGCCATGTCGAGGGGCAGCGAGTGGTGCAATGGCCGGGTGGGCTAGGAGAACCACAGGCAGTTCTCTCTTGCAGGCATTGGCCATGCTCTGAAATATAAAACCTGCACCTTCCACAGCACCCCCTCCCCACTGTCTGCCTCCTGACTTCCCCCTTGCCCAGAAACAGCAGTCTGTCAAAATTAAATCACTAACTGCTCCACCCTCCCTCTGCCACACCATTTACACTTTACAGCTTGGTCTTGCAGGCTAGGGAGACAAAAAGAACGAAACCAAGGCATTTTCTTCATGCTTCTCTTCTAGTTTAATTCCGCTTTCTGTGTATTCATGGTGTGCATTGTTTAGGTTTAGAAAAATGTTCCCAGTGCCGACACCTCTGCTGTGTATCTTAAAAAAAATTATTTTCAATCAACAGCATCAACAACTCAGACTCCAGTTGGTGGAGAGGGTGAGCGGGGGTGGTGCACTGCTGGGAAGCAGAGTATCTCCCCTCCTGGCAGAGAAAAGCAAGGCCCCTTGACCCCGAGGCGCCAATTACTATTTTAACTGTCCTCCCCCACAGCCCCAGAGGCAGCTGGAAAGGAAATCGCACACTGGGAGTTTCCACAGCATCTTGCTGGCTCCCTGAGGCTTGCAGGCATTTGCCCATCTGGTGAGGCCTCCAAGCAGGGGGCCTAATTAGGCGTCATCTGGCCACCTGAGAAGGCTCTGCCGGCCTCCCTGGCTTCCCCCTCCTCCAGGCAGGACTCCACTCTCCCAGCTGCAGATCTTCGGAGCTTGTTTGGTCGAGCAGCTGCCCTGGCTAATTATTGGAGAGCGGGGTCCCAGGTGGCTGCCTCAGACTAGAGGGGGTGAGCAGAGAGAGGGCTGAGGAACATAAAGGGACACGGAGGGGTGGTCAGAGAGGGGTCGGAGGGATAAGAAACCGAGAGCAGAGTTGGATTAGTGTTGTCACTCAAATCTCCCGAGCTGGAATTCAAGGAGGTGTCTCCTTGCCTGCAGCAGGAGACTTGCTCCCATAGGTGGGCCATCCACGAGAGAACACTCTGTCCCCAACTCCCCACCTCCCAGCACACCGCGATATTCTGTATTCCTGCCCTTTGCTTCCCT
>NW_011888784.1:2250225-2276357 GCF_000151845.1 Pteropus vampyrus | reverse complement strand
TTGCTTTTCTATAACAAGGCCATTTGTGTCAAGAATTTTAACACTGCAGATATTACTCTCTCCATCAAAAGGCAAGATATTCCTGTCACACAAGGAGAGTCTTAGGGAAGTCAGGAAGAGCAAAGGGCAAAGAGGTCGTCTGGCCCATTCTTAGCTCTACTTCCTGCATTTTTTTCCCTTCGTGTTTGTAACCGTCACCGCCATTATTTCCATTGATGCCCAGTGGAGTAACTGCAAAGTAAACTCCTCATTGATAGCAGAACTTTGGGGGAGGAGGGAGCCGTAAGGTCCTGCTTCCCTGCCTGTCCTTTTATGATCTTTTTCCTTGTGGCTGTGGCCATGTCGAGGGGCAGCGAGTGGTGCAATGCCCGGGTGGGCTAGGAGAACCACAGGCAGTTCTCTCTTGCAGGCATTGGCCATGCTCTGAAATATAAAACCTGCACCTTCCACAGCACCCCCTCCCCACTGTCTGCCTCCTGACTTCCCCCTTGCCCAGAAACAGCAGTCTGTCAAAATTAAATCACTAACTGCTCCACCCTCCCTCTGCCACACCATTTACACTTTACAGCTTGGTCTTGCAGGCTAGGGAGACAAAAAGAACGAAACCAAGGCATTTTCTTCATGCTTCTCTTCTAGTTTAATTCCGCTTTCTGTGTATTCATGGTGTGCATTGTTTAGGTTTAGAAAAATGTTCCCAGTGCCGACACCTCTGCTGTGTATCTTAAAAAAAATTATTTTCAATCAACAGCATCAACAACTCAGACTCCAGTTGGTGGAGAGGGTGAGCGGGGGTGGTGCACTGCTGGGAAGCAGAGTATCTCCCCTCCTGGCAGAGAAAAGCAAGGCCCCTTGACCCCGAGGCGCCAATTACTATTTTAACTGTCCTCCCCCACAGCCCCAGAGGCAGCTGGAAAGGAAATCGCACACTGGGAGTTTCCACAGCATCTTGCTGGCTCCCTGAGGCTTGCAGGCATTTGCCCATCTGGTGAGGCCTCCAAGCAGGGGGCCTAATTAGGCGTCATCTGGCCACCTGAGAAGGCTCTGCCGGCCTCCCTGGCTTCCCCCTCCTCCAGGCAGGACTCCACTCTCCCAGCTGCAGATCTTCGGAGCTTGTTTGGTCGAGCAGCTGCCCTGGCTAATTATTGGAGAGCGGGGTCCCAGGTGGCTGCCTCAGACTAGAGGGGGTGAGCAGAGAGAGGGCTGAGGAACATAAAGGGACACGGAGGGGTGGTCAGAGAGGGGTCGGAGGGATAAGAAACCGAGAGCAGAGTTGGATTAGTGTTGTCACTCAAATCTCCCGAGCTGGAATTCAAGGAGGTGTCTCCTTGCCTGCAGCAGGAGACTTGCTCCCATAGGTGGGCCATCCACGAGAGAACACTCTGTCCCCAACTCCCCACCTCCCAGCACACCGCGATATTCTGTATTCCTGCCCTTTGCTTCCCTTTTGGTACCATCCTCCACCCAGCCCTGCTCCTTCAGTCCAGGGACTAACCCGCAGTTTTTCGTAGAGAGAACATGGCCTCACAACTCTCGTTCGGGTGGGGCACGGCACAGGTTTTAGAGAGAGGAGGTTGTTCAACTCAAAATCATTCTTCGCTCTCATTAGACTTTTAGGCACATAGGTGTGTGTACAGTTTAAGGTGTTTTGCAGCTCGATGTCCCTGAACCAGAGCATTATGTAGTTGCTGATATGCAAGCCGGGCTCTGCCCACCACCTCTCAGGCATTTTCCCTTTGTGGGGGCGATCACCCCAGGATACGAGGCAAATGGGAAAAATAATGGGACAAATTAAGGGGAAGCAGAATGGAAAGTAAAATCATCCACAAGCAGTGGTATTAGCAAAAGACGCAACCTCCAGGTCACTGACGTCCACTTTGATCGTCGCTTGCTAGAAAGCTGGGCTGAGGCACCGAAACACTTAATCATATGGTTTTTTCTCTCGTAATATAGGATCGTTGGAAGCAATAGATTGTGCTGAGCAGAGCAGCGTCCCCGGACTAGGGCAAAATGAACTCTAGTTTAATTTCTGGTCCTTTTGTATCTGGGACGTGTTTACCCATGAGTAAATCATGGTTTCCTCTGCTCTCCAGTGTTGCCACTGAAAAATGTAAGAGAATGCTTTTAGCGTTACCATTTTCTGAGTATATTAGAGGTTAGAGTTCCATGTTTCTATATTTGGTGTAACAGGGCTCCAGAAGAAATGACTTTCTCCCCACCTACTCCAAAAACTGTCACAGTGCGATTGAAGGCCGTTTTGTTCCAAGAAAGGAAAGCTGATGGACTGAGAACAGCTATTTTGAGACTCATTGCTTGTGCCTCAAGTATCAGATGGGTAGGCTGTACAGATGTGCGCAAGTTGTTGACAGCTATAGCAAGAATTGGAAGGGTAGCGGATTTTCAAGATGACAGAAAGATAACCTCATCAAGATTTTGATGTCTTGTCTGGTTCCTTCCTAACTGCCTGCCCCTCCCTTATGAATCCTGGGCTGACATGGGAAGCCTTAGCCTGCGGTAGAAGGATTCAGAGCTTTGGATCCATCAAATAAGATTCACAAGGATGAGCAACTCTCTTCAGAACACTGGAATCCTTTGGTTCCATTAGTTGTAGGCCATGGTCATCTTTGGCGCTGCCAAAGGGTCTCTGGGCGTAAATCCTGAGGCGTCATCTGCTTCCCCTTAATTTGTCCCATTATTTTTCCCATTTGCCTCGTATCCTGGTGCCCAGAGTGGACCCAGTAGAAGCAGAATGAGGAGGAAATGAAGAGAATCTTCCTTCCTGGGTGTCAGCTTTCATCTGAGTGTAGAATGGTGGGAAGTTGACTTTTTCAGTCTTAGAGTAAGAGTAAGGGTTGTTTTAAATTACTCTTGGGGCCAAAATAAATCCTAGAGAATAATTGTTTTCTGCAGGTCACTAAACATCCTAGATTGAGGTCCAATAGAAAATGACCAAATCTTTAATTAAAGCCTATAGATTTTGCAGTGGGATTTGGGGGCTTCAAGAGGCCCGGCACTTCTCCAGTGTCTCTGAAGAATGGAAACCAATTCTCTGCTAACTAATCTCCAACAAAAATTGCCCAGTGCATTTCATTGTGGGCAGTTCAAGTGCTTAGAACACTGTTCCTTATTTTAAGCTGAAACCTACTTCATTGCAACTTCTGCTCACTAATCCTAGTTCTACCCTCTGGATCTACACAGTATAATCCCCTTTTCAAATGAAAGCTCTTCAGATGGTCGAAGCTGGTTATCACATTCCCAGAATTCTCCTTTATATAAGATACTATACTAAGTATGACATGGTATCAAACTCCCTCATCATCCCACTGTGGATGCCACCTGGGTTTTTAGCATTTGCATCAGTCAGGATCCAGAAAGGAAAATAGGAACACTCTCAATGTTTCCAATAAAAGGAAATTAATGTAGGAGCTTTTTATGTAGCTGTAGGACAGAAGGAGGAAAAAGGCAAATGTGAGACAACCCAGATGTTAATAACTACAGGAAGCAGCTACCATTCATTCCTAGAGCCGGAGAATGAATGAATGAGAGGAGGTGTCCCAGAGCCCAGAGTCCCAGGGGAGGCCCCATGGCAGTGCAGGCACTGCAAAGGAGCATTGTGTTCCTGGAGCTGGACCTCTGAAGGGGGCACAGGCTATCTGAGACTGGGAACACCAAGGCTGTGTCGGCATTCCTGTTGAGCTTGCAGTCAATTAAGCCCCTTATTTACGTGAAGCAGGTGAGGCCAAATGTGTATTTTTTGAAAAATGAATGTTCGAAGTTCAAGTCTTTAGTGGATATTTTTTTTTTCTTTCTCAGCATATTGTCCCTTTTTCTTCTGGTAACAGTCCCTTCTTTTTCCTTTGGGGAAATCGCCCTCTTTCATCCATGCGGCTGGGCTGTCAGTCACATGATGACCATGGCCTACAACTAATGGAATCAAAGGATTCCAATGTTCTGAAGAGAGCTGAGCAACATCCTTGTGAATCTTATTTGATGGATCCAAATCCTTGATCACGGGCAGGCTGCACATAAGATGAGCTTTGAAACTTAGGCAGAGATGCTGAGGGGCAGATGGCCAGTGAACTGAGGCTGTTGGTGGCACTTCCCTACAGGAGCAGTATTTGGGTTCTCAACGGACATCCCTGATTCTGGGCCTTCACGAGTCCGGGTTGTCATATTTGCTATTGCAAGCACTACCCAGTATCTTTTCTTGAAAGTCCTTTCTTACTTAGATTAGCTAGGGTCTATTTCTATTGCTTACAACCAAAGAACCTGGAGTGATATGCAGTCTTTATTTGTATTCCCCATATGCAAGAAAACACTGTCTCGATAGAGATCTATTGAATATTGTCTCTAACGACAGCATACCAGCTATCGCTCCATCTTTCTGTCCTCACAAACATTAGAAGCACAATGAATTACTGCCAACCTGGAAAGTAAACTTTTTATGGTGTCTAAAGAGATCCATCCTTATTGTTATGGTGCTCCAAAAATCTGTAGTGCCAATGAATGTATGGAAATCAGGTCTGGAAAAAGATTCTGATGTGACTATTTTGATTGGGTCATATTGAAATGGGTGCATCAAAATGTAAAAACATCTTTTTTCATTTCCTAGCAACGTGAATAACAAACATCTCAAAGCCTCATCCCATCCCTGAATTTGACCTACCTGTATCTCTAAAATTCACTCAAAAATAGAATGAGTAACAGGAAATGAGTGTGTGTATATAATTAGGTTAATTGGCACTTTAGAAAAATTCCTTAAAATTGTTTTACAGGGCTGTCAAAATATCTTCAAAGCAGTTGCATCAAAATATCACATATCCGATTTCTACATATCCATAAAAGTCATAAAAAATATGCCAAATATATGGTTTTTACAAGAAGAGCACCTTTCCATTACCATACACTACTTTCCAGGTAGACAGAATCGAGTTTGTCAGCAGCATATACGTCCAGTCATTCAACTAATTAAGAAACTCCTTTTTTACTTAACTGTCATCCAGTCCATGTTTATCCATATTGTTCGTAGAGATTCCTTGACAGTGACTTCTTGGAATCCTGACCCATGAAAATGTTGTCTTCCCTTGATAATGTCTCAACACAGAAACGAGATTAGTTTGGTAAACCTTGATTAGTATGAGTCACATTGGCACAAGTAATTATGTTTAATAATTATGTTTAATAATTATCTTAATAATAATTATCTTTTAAAGATGAAAAGATATTTACTCTTTTAGAAATTGGCTAGATTTTGGTTTCTAGTAGGGAAACCATAAACAGGGGAGTCCCGGAAGACCACCCACTGGCTGCCCTTCTTGGTACTTGAAGCCAAACCATGCTCATCCTCTGATGGATCAGCCACTCTCTCCTCAGAGCTGTTCATCTTTTGCTATGAGCGGAGGTGGGGGAGGGAGCTGGACAATATAATGAGACATTTTATGAATTTCATACTTACTGCCTTAGACCCATAAAGATAAATGTGTTTCTGGAAAACATTAAGAAAAACATTTATGTTCAGACAGCTCATTCTGAATAGGTTGGATTCTGGAGTGCAGAATTCGGGGTCAGAATGAATCAAGTGTTTCATGTTTGGAACATGATAGTTTTGCTCATTGAAATGAAGTTCAGAAAGGTTTCATTAAAAATAAGGAATGCCAAGAACAATTTCTCATTCCAAATCTGGCTCTCATGCATAAACAAGACTTTGAGATTACTTATGTGCTACTGTGGTGCAAAATAGAAAAACCCCCAAAAGGAGTCTAGGAACTGGTTATTTTCCAGGTGAAACTTGGTGGGCCTGCTTTGGGGAGTGACACATTTAAAAGGGCAGTTAGTTGATACTTATGTTGAATTAGTCTATACAAAACTAATTGGAGTTCTCCATCCAGTATATGGAGCACCCAGCAGAGTTCATGTCCTTTGGTGAATTGAGAGGTTAGATAGTTGTGCAGCTGGGAGTAGTAATCTGAGGATCTGACTTGTAGCAGCTGTTTGGGAAAATGTCAACTACCAAGTGTCACAGTAGACTGTACTTCTGATTTCTACGTCATTTTCACTGTTGGAATAGTTTTCTACTGAAATATGAAGCATTTCATTAATTGCTCTAAGATGTGTCTGCTAAGGGGCTTAGATTCTCCCAAGAGATTCTCACTTTTATTTGAAGAGGAAGTAAGTTAATTAATTAGTTATGTCCCTTGCATTTATGAAAGCCACCTACGTCCTTTGTCACCACCACTTTAGGAGATAGTTCTGTTCATTTCCCTCATGGCATTTCAGTATCTGTTACATATTAGAAATAGTTGCCACTACTTCACGATCATGATTTTTCATTTGTTTTAGAATAATTCTTCTTCTGTATTTTGAAAACCCTTTGCTTTTAAAAATTTTATTATGTTCAAATGCTGATGTTATAGTTTCATACTTATGACAATATTTCAACATTATTTATACATATATCTGTATTTTCTCATGTCCATTTTTCTGAGATTTTTTAAACAAAATCTTTTGCCCAGGAAAGTTTATTTTGTGATATCAAAAGTGATTCATAAAAATATTAGATCAAATATATTTCTTCATTTTGGAAAAGTACAATATCATTTGTGTCATCTATATTAATTATGGTTTACATGTTAATTATTAGTCACTCTAACTTGGAAAATAAGGTGATTAGGCCTCTGTTAAAAAAAGTTTAGAAGCCTCGGTTTATATGCTGAAATATGTTCACTTATAATTAATTTCACTAATTTTTACTTCATTTTAGATCACTACTAGACAAAGATATTAGGGATATCTATTTGTTTTAAAGAGATCTTTATGATTATGGAAATGCTGGCCCTAGTAAAAGTCTACATATTTATAAAAAAATATATTGCCAAGTCTTGATACTTTTCACCTTTCTCTAATGCTCCCATTCCTTCTTTTTAAAAATAGGAGCATATTCCTATTCTCTAACCCCCACCCCCAAATCCTCCCAAATAGCATAGGATGTTGTTCACCTGGGCCTGTGGACTTGAACTCATTTGAGTGGCTTTGTGTTTTCTTATCATCTCTCTGCCTATCTTAGGTTTCAGTTTCCTACAGCCATATTTGTTAAAGCCTTCCCAGTTTGAAGATCACTTTCTTGGATAGAGAAAACTATATTGACATTGAATTGTCTTATTTTTCTCTATTAGCTTTCAACATGACACCATTTGCCCCCAAGAAGTTGACTCTTCCATTACTCATTCTTTTTTCTGCCCTGAACCCAGGTTAGAGACCCCTCTCCGTGCCCTTACCATCTTTTTAAGCTTCCGTGCGATCCTGGTTCTGTTTTTTCTAGTATCATTCTGACTGATTGGGATTCCTTGGTTACATGCACTTCCTTTTATATTTCAGGCATTTCTTTTAAAATCTGAGATCATTAGAGGGCTTTCTAGTAGCTTTTATGTTTGTTCTTTTGTTTTTAAGACACTTCCCTTTTGTCTTTTTGATCAATGTCGTTTGCTGTTCTGGATTGTTCCCCTGGGATTTCCATGCCGAAATTTAATCTCTGATGTGATGGTATTTGGAGATGGAGCCTTTGAGAGGTGATTAGGTCCCAAGGGTGGAGTCTTCATAAATGGGATTAGTGCCCTTATAAAAAGAGGCCGGACAACTAGCTTACTCTCATTCTGCCATGTGAGGATACAATGAGAAGTTGACAGTTTGCAAATTGGAAGAGGGTTCTCACCAGAACCAGGTGACGCTGGCACCCTGATCTCTAACTTCTGTTGTTTATAAGCCACCTAGTATATGTACTTTGTTATAGCAGCCCAGTAGAAATAAGACACTTGTGATTGTTCAGGTAGAATTCTTTTCTATGAACCTCTCCTCTTTCAGCTATTTTAACTTTATAGTGTTGCCAAGGAGGTATAACTACATTTTCTCTGAAGTTTTAGAAACCACATTTTTCCTAAAGCCTAGAATTTATGTCTAATTATAGCCAATGCTTTCTTCCTTCTTCAGTTGTTAAAAGTTCTACGGTGATGACAGTCACTTTATTCAAGTGTTTATTTGACTATACCAGATTGGTTGTGCTGAGCAGTTAGTAAGAAGGCTGCAAGTCATAGTTGAAAGAGTAGAGGCCTCTGAATTTGGCAGATTTGGGTTCAAATCTCCACTGACCTGCTCATGATCTTGAACAATCTGTTTTACCTGTCTGACTCATAGGGCCAAAAAATTGGGTCAAAATACAGGGATGCTTTTAACATAATAATGCAAAATGCCATTAGTTTAATAAATGATAGCCATTATTATTACTGCCTAAATAATATATTTGATCTTTTGGGAAACTATTGCTCCAGCATATGTGTATGAGCTGGTAGCGTTGCGTGAATAAGTTAAAGCTACAATGGGTAACATTTGGGTCAAAGTACAGACTTATTGGTAGTAATTAGCATATTGGTTGAGAGCACAGGTTCTGAAGCTAAACTGTATGACTCAGGGTCTTGCTGTGCCACATATTAGCCTTGTGATCTTGGGCAAATCACTGGAACATTCTGTGTTCCCATTTCTTCATCTATAAAACAACCTTATTTCATGGAGTTGTTTCAAAGATTTAAATGAGTAAACACATGTAATTGCTTGGAACATTGCCTGGCACATAGTCAGCACTTAATAAATGTTAACTCTTATTATTATCATGCTGAGGGTGGCATTATATGTACACAGAACTAAGAATGCCAGAAACACCAGCATTTACATATAAACCAGAACATCTGAAGCAAAACTGAGAAACCCTTAGAAATAAACAAGGCTACAGAAATGAACAGAAGAAAGCCACTGAATAATGTTGCCAAGAAAGCTTAGATTGATGTCCATTCGGAAACATACAGACCCTTTAGGAGGGAAAGGTTTCATGATGATGCTCTAAGAGATTAGGTTATAAGCACACTTAAACTTTTACCATTGATTTTGGGGTGTCTCCTGTTGAATCACTGAGGCCCTCATCTAAGTGGGCTATCCAAGTGCCCCTTGCCCTCTTAGGGAACTGGAGGTGTGCATCATTCTCCAAGACAGGTTGTCAGTGGACATACGGGTAGGCAGTTATACATTTTTATAAACCTTTCTCTTCCCCTTTGCTCTTTGGCACTCAGTCAATCCAGCTTTTAAAGTATGGGTCCTCAAAGGCTAAACTGTGGAATTAAAGTCAGGGAAAGTCTCAAAGAGAAGCACTTAAAACAAGGTCAGTGCCCTCCAGGACTATTCTCTAGACTCTAAGGGAACAAGTCGCTGCTCAGAGATGAAATAAGCATGTTTTCAAATGCGAGAAACTCCTCAGGGAATGAGGTTGTTTGCCAGATGGAAAAAGACAGATAAACAGATATCCCCTCAAGCTCATACTCAGGTGGTTTACTCCAAAACAGATAACCTGATGCCCTTAACTTTCAAAACATAATCATTTATGCTCCCTACGAATACCACCAAGTTCTTTGTCACATAGGATCTTTATAACATTTCTCTTTTAATGAGGTAGACCAGACCAGATTCCCCAAATCTCCAACCACGCTAGCTCGTCAACATGGGCTGTGGTTAGAGGGAGCACGTTGGCACTGGACTGTGAGGGTCTAAATCCTGTGTCTACATTTCCTACCTGTTATATCTTGGCCAAGTTCATGTCCTTTTAAAACTGAGGATGGTCCTCTGAGGGCTATCGAGGAATTGGAGACTATAAACTGAGAAACTTTTCTTCATTCAGGAATTCCTCTCCGTTGTCCATGAATATTCTTGTTTATGAAAAGTAATATTTGAGATGAATTGTTTTTGAAATTCTATTCTATTTAAACTGAGTCTTGATATAAGGTTGAATTCATTCAAAATTCTGACTCTTCAGAGCTGATTCAAAATGCCACTTCCTCTAGGAAGCCTCTTTGGTGACTCTGAATTATGTGGTGAGGCCTCTGCCTGGTTGTCCATTGCACATGTGACCCAAACTTCATACGTTGTCTATTGATTTACGTCACATTTTGTATTTCTCTCTACATCTGAGTGAATCTTTTATTCTGAAGTGTATTGCCAGATCATTAAAGATAATATATGCTCAGTATTTTTTTTTTATGTATATAATGGATGGATTTATTTCTCTGTGCAATTCACGTTTGGCATATAAAGGGCAGACTGTGCAGTGTAATTTTTAGAAATGCACAGGTGTTGAGTTAGGGTGACTGTATTTAAGGCTTGGCTCTTCTCTTTATTCTGCTCTACGACCCTATGCAAGCCTTCTAAACTCTCTGAACCTTGATTTCTTCATCTTTAACATAAGGACAATTGCGAGAAATTAAATAGTATAAACCACACACTAAAGCGTTTGGACTATAGTAGGTACTGGACAAATGTTGGACCCTCCCTCCTCTCAATCAGTCCTATAGTCTTGAACCCCACTCATCCCCTCGGGTCCTTAATCAATTGACAGCCCAATCTAGTGATCAGTTTCTGATACCTTTTTGTATCAGTCTCGGGTTTTGGTTGTACGCCAAAGACCTTTTTTTATGGCCATTCTCCTGGGTAATAAAGACCATCCGAGTGCTTATTAAAACTGCAAATCCCAGGACCCCAGCCTGAGTGATCCTGATTCCACACAGAGGCTCAGGAACCTGCGTTGTCAGTACTAAGTGACTGCACCAGGTAATTCTCACATAAGTGTTATAGAAGCCACACTTTGAAAAACTGCTAAAGCGGGTACTAGGTCCCATAAATAAACTCATCTGTTCTATCCCCAAATGCCCCTAAGCAGGGATTCTCAACCTTGAGTGCATGTGCAGGCTTCCCTATGAGTCCCCAAAGTTGAAGGCAAGTCGCGTATATACATTTCTTTGGGGAGAATTTTGACCTATAGCTTTCATTTTAAATACGCCCATGAACTCTATCCTACTGCCCCCTCTCACCCGAAACAAACAAAAAACTTAAGAACTGTATCTCCATGCTCCAAGCCATTTTCTACCCAGCCTTTAGGGTCTGTCTTTCTCTAATAACCAACCAGACAGAGCTGTGTCAACAACTAGGCTATCTTCTCATAGACTGGTCTCACCCCCGAATCTCATTGATTTTTATTGCTGACAGGTGGTTCTTCCCTGCCAGGCACAGCTGTATGCCATGAACAGCAGCAGGCCATGCAGATGTGGCTTATCTGGACTATCTTCAAGTGTTCTCCAATGGTTTTATGCCTCTGCTGAGCACAGGTCTTAGAGAAACCCTGCTATGGCCGCTCTGTGGGCCCTGCCAGTGGTCCATTAGGTCTTCTCTGGGTTGAAAGTTGTCTGTCAAAGTCCACTAGCAGGAGTTCTGTTTTTCATAGGGAGCTCACAGAGTACCTCCAGAGGTGCCCAAATCGTCTACCCTAGGGAAGGTTTGTGCCCCTACTCTTTGCCTGGTTATTTTTTCTCTGGGGGACACGTCCACATTGTAGCTCCCATGGGCACTGAGCTTAACTCCAGGTAAGAGTTCCCTTTCTCTTCACCAAGAAACACAGTCCAGATGCATCAGCTGTCTTGGGAGAGCTGGCTCGCTGCCTATACTCACAGTCCCCTTAATTCCACTTTGTCTGTGGTAAGCTCGTGGACCCACTTGGACCCATAATCATTTAAGTACCATGTCTCCTAACCTCTTCTATTGATAGCAAAATGCCAGAATAACCCTCCATCATCACCACCACCACAACCACCAATGCCTGACTTACCATTTATGACAATCCTGTTTCCCCTCTAATGACCTTTAACACAGACCCAGGCTTTGGGACACCTGTAAATGGCTCAAAGGTATTTGCTAAGATGCCTTCATGCACTTGTCCTTCTCAGTCCCAGTCTCCAGACGTGATTACCTCTGGATTTCATGTTGCATGGTACTGAGCGATGAATAGGGGGACAGTGGCATACTGGCGTGGCCAAGCAGCTCTACCTGAAGGCCCTTGTGATCTCTGAGTCCCCCCAAGTTGCCACCTCTTTGATCCCTTTTTGTCCTTCATTCCCATAATGAAAGCGTCCCTGGAGAAGTCTAACTTGATTCCTATACTGCTGGTGTCTGCCCTGCTGCTAAAGATGGCACACTGGGTCTAGAGATGGCGAAATGCCTTTTGTATTCACTCTCAACCTTCCAGTTGTTCTGTTCTCCTGCCTAGTAGCTTATTCTGTATGAAGAGCTTAGCAGCACTGGGCTTTGAAACAAATCAGGCAAATATGGTGATAAAAAATGCTAACAACAGCAGATGGCAGGAAGAGTTTCCTTGAAATTCAGATGAGCAGTTGCTTCTTCTGGTGGGTTTTTATTATTAAATTTATTTCCACCATTTAGCCAGATAGGTCTTTCCTTGTATTTGCTTATCATGTGCTGAAATGATCTTGCTTTTAATATCTGTAACAAGGAGCTGTTCATTATACCAATTATAAATACATCCATATGGTCCCATGTGTAATTGTCAACTTAGTTACATGGATATAGCCTTTTTATTTGAAGGGAATGAATGCTCACCTTATCCTAAGGAAAATGGTAAGATTCTGAACTTTTAGGCTCCTATCAACCATTTTCTAGGTTGATGAGGATAAGGTGAGCATTTTCAGGGGTCAAACATTATTGGTCCTTTAATTGATTTCAAATACATTATTTTAGGTCTTGAATATAATCCCAATTTTACAGCTTTTGAAACAGCTATCTCTGCTCCATCTGTGAATTTGTGATTTTTCATTTCCGACTTCCAGTAAGGAGAATGAAAGTTCATCAAGTTCTTTGGAAATTGAATTTAAATGATCCTTATACCTGATATTCCCCCCAAGCAATGGATACTTCTTCACTATCTATTATCAGCAGCAGCATCTCCATTATCACTATTACCTTCCTGCTCTATGGTGTTTACCATCAAAATTAGCTAAATTCATATGTGGCAGAAATGACATCATATTATGTATTTTCGACTATTTCCATATCAGGAATCCAAGAATCATAGACTTCCAAGGATAGTGGGTTAGAGGTCATCTAACCCAGTCCTCTGCTTTCTTGAAAAGAAATGTTTAAACCATACAGAAATAATT
The DNA here is from genome assembly GCF_000151845.1 of Pteropus vampyrus. NCBI lineage: Eukaryota > Metazoa > Chordata > Mammalia > Chiroptera > Pteropodidae > Pteropus > Pteropus vampyrus. The sequence goes on along the minus strand of NW_011888784.1, from coordinate 2,263,323 downwards.
TATTTTCAAGCAAAATGTCCTTTGTGATGAGGTGGCTAGTGAAAGAATAATGGACGGCGACAGGAAGTTAGAATGAAATGCTTCCCCGCTTTTTCGCAGGCTCTTTGGTTAGTCTGAAGGACCTTCAGTGCTGGGGGCGGAAAGACCATCATAGGTAATTTCGTGATCTCGGTGATAATCTTCCTATTGAGAGATGCGCAGTGAACCTGATTATTTCTCAGAGAACTGTCATTTCTCTAAGAGCTGGCATTTTCAGCCTCTTGAACAACACCAATCACTGTTATCATAGTTCTAACTTGAGCAATCAATCAGGGGTTTGAAACATTAAACTCGAATATATAATTTAAAAGGGGATAATTTTAGCAAAATTCACCTTGAACTGAAACAGCTTCAGTCAGCCCTTCTCCAGCAAGAGGGTCACTGCTTGCTCTTCTTGTCACTGACAATTCTCTCTCGGCACTCACCTGCCCCCCCGCCCCTTTCCCAGCCAGAGGAAATGAGATGCCAGGCCATGAATTTATGAGATTGCCTGAAAAGAATACCCAGAAACTTCCAAAAAAGGGTAAGTACAGGCTACTTGGGAGAAGCCCAAGAGGGAAAACTGACCCCCTCTTCTTGTATTGCTATATAAGCTGTAATTTCCAAAGCAGTGATAACACAAGTGGAAAAGGTGGTGTGGAACTCATCTCTGACCCCATCAGGTATCACAAGTGAGAAAGCTTCTGCCCTGGAAACATAACAAACCAGTTTAAATTTAAATTCATTAGTAATGTAGTCACATAGCCCTTCATTTCTTCTTGGCTAGCCAAGGAGAAATTTGTGCTATAGCAAACACTTTTTGATGCACCTAAGTAGAAGTCTATAATTAGACTTTTTAAAAAGTACCATTCGGATCTCAAGGAGACAAAGGTAGAATTCGAGATATGTTTTCATTGCCTAGGTTTAGTCATCTATATCCCTGCCTTTGCGGTCTGTTATAAGAACTAGTAACCATTTTTGTTTCTGTTTCTGGTAATTACCTGTGTTGCCCTCGGATGCTGCATCATGTCCAGAGTTATAAATGTTACTGCGCAGCAATTATTTTGTCAGATATTAAGCAGCTTGTCTTGCAACAAAGAGAGCAGCAGTGACAGACCCTCATCTCACCACAGACCACATTCTGCAGTCTGTTCGACCTCATGATAACCAAAAGCTCAACAACGGTGACAATCTGAATATTCTAGATGAATGTCCTGCAGCCCGGCTTGAACTGTCTTTGGCCAGAAGGGGGACTGAGAAAGAAGAAAGCAGCCCTGAAATGGGACGCTCACCTGGCCCTGTCAGTTGGGTTGGGGCGTTGCTAAGTGCTTCCGGTCACTTAGAGCTAGACTGCGCTGTTCCTCTGTTGAACATAAACCATTTCAAAGAACAGCAATATTGGGCAAGGCCACTCAGACAAGACACGAACAAGATCATTCTGTGATCATGTCTGAACACAGATGGAAACATAAGCGTTGTCCTTAGCACAAAAATCAGCCATCCGAGATCAAAAAAGTGTGATTTGTCTTTACCAATCATGGCTTTAGCTTCACTCCATCCTTACGGCCTTCTAGGTAAGAATTATGATGTTGCCCAGGTACTGACTTACTCCCATTTCCTGACAGCATCCAGAGTAAAGCAAAGCCCCTTTTCCCTGTATGATCCCAAAATCACCTAAGAGAAGCCCAGATTCTATAATAGGTCCCTGCTAACACCCTCTTACTGAGGTACCCTACCATTCCCCACTGCGTGGTTCTCCCTTGTTGCAACAAGTTAGAGCACCCCGCTCTGTTCGGTTGCAGGTGTGTTCCCAGTGGTCTTTGGAAGAAAGGCACTGGCATCCTCTTGCACAATTTCACCCTCATCTCATAAATGTACAGGGAACATAAAGTCATACTTCACATTTTTCTCTCAACCCCATGCTGCATCAATCATAAACCCTGATGATTTTACCTCATAAATAGCTCTCATAACCATTTCCTTCTCTACAGCTTCAAAGCAACCTCTGTGGTGCTAGTGACAAGACTCTCTCATTTTGTCTAATGCGGCCGTCTTTAAACTAGCCTTCCTGCAGCTCCATTGACTTTCTCCGGTCCCTTTCTACACTGTGGTCAAAGTAATCCTTTCTAATTAGAAATCTTTAAAAAAGAGCCATCCTCACATTGAAAGCACTTTAATGCTTCCCAGTGCTCTTAAAATAGACAGTTACTTAAAACGGCTGATGAGGCCGTAAGAAGTCTCACCAATTCCTGCCTCTTTAGCTTCACTTCCTGTCATTGCTCACCTCTTTCTGACCCAGCCACATTGGCCTCTTCTCATTTTCTTGAATACTATACACTTCCTGCTGCCATAAGGTCTTTGTGCGTGCTGTCTCTCCAGGAGGTCACTCCTTTCCTCCTTCATTTAGTAAACTCATCTTTGGTGTTCAAATCTCAATTTAATTCTGTCTTGGAGTGGCCTCTTTGACCACCCTGAATGAGTTAGCTCATCTTCTTTACATTTCATAGCACCTACATCTCTCTGGGGTACCACTTATCATAGCTGTGATTGTTTTTGGGGGGATATTGGTGTGATTCTTTGATTCATACCTGTCTCCTCCATAAGACTCCTTACACTTAGTAGGTGCTTAATAAATTATTGTGCAATAGGGGATGAGTCCCTGGTCTGCCACAGGTTAGCCACCTCATTTTGAACATGTCATTTAACCTTATTAACTGTCTTAGTCTGCTCAGACTACCATAACAAAGTACCTCAGACTGCCATAACAAATACCACAGACTGGGTGGCTGAAAAAACAGACATTTGTTTTCTTACAGTTCTGGAGGCTGGAAGTCCAAGATCCAGGTGGCGTCACAGTTGGTTTCTGGGGAGATCTCTTTCTGGCTTGTAAATGGCCACCTCGCATGGCCTTTGCCTTATGTGTGTGTGTGTGTGTGTGTGTGTGTGTGTGTGTGTGTGTGTGTGTGTGGTGTGAGAGAGAGAGAGAGAGAGAGAGAGAGAGAGAGGGAGAGATAGAGAGAGAGAGAGAGAGAGAGAGAGAGAGAGAGATATCTCTAATGTTTCTTCCTCTTCTTAATTACCTTCCTAAAGACCTTATCTCCAAATACAGTTGCATTGGACTTAGGGTTTCAATATATGCATTTTGGAGGGACACAATTCATTCCATAACCCCAACCTTCGGAGTCCTCATCTGTAATAGGAATGATTAAGCAGTCCTATCCCCTGGAAGATGTTCTGAAGGCAAAATGGGACAGTGACTGTGAAAGCCCCTTTAGACTCACAAAGTGCTAACGCATGGAAGATGGGAAAAGTCCACTCTTTGATCAGGTAGGACTGTGGTTAATGCCATCTTGGTATATGAAATGTGTGTGGATAAGAAAGGCTGTACTGGGGCGAGATGGTATTGTTTTAGTACAACATCAGAAGCACAATAGGTAGAGTTGACATGTTCCATAACAGGCTGGGCTTCTTGGAAATTGTGAATCCTTAGTCCTGGATGGCTCCATTAGGACATTTTGCGGAGTGGGGGCTGGTCTAGGGGCCTTCCAAGGCCTCTTCCATCTGCAAGCTTTGTGCCTTGTACTATGTACCATGTTGCCTTTATGTCATTAGAAATGGGCCCTGAGCTAATCTTCTCTGATGACATATATTAGTGGTCAGCAAACCTCTGAAAAGAGCCAGATAGTGATATTTAGTGCATATTTTTGGCTTTTCAGGCTGCGTGGACTCTCTTGCAGCTACTCCACCCTGTCTCTGTAGCAGGGAAGCAGCCTTAGACACTGCGTAAATGAATGTGTTCTAGGAACATTTTGTTTATGAATACTGAAATTCAAATTTCATGTGATTTTTATGTGTCACGGAATATTGTTCTTCTTTTGATTCTTTTTTTTTCATCCATTTAACAATGTAAAAACCTTTCTTCTCTGGTGAACCTACAAAACAATCCAGTGGGCTGGATTTGGCCCATGGACCATAGCTTGCCGGCCTCTAATCTATGTCATTAACTTAACCTGAAATGCCATTAACTTCCTGGCTATCCTTAGACCACCAAACTATATTGATTTTCAGGCCTGATTGGGAAAAATCTCTTCTTCTCTAATTTGACTCACTGGCTAGACAAAACATTTACTTTATTGTTTCCATAAGTTTCATCTTTCTGTTGGCTGTGAAAAAATTATCTATTTGCCAGGTAATAGCAGCTGACACTAAGGCTCTCAAAACAAACCTGGCCTTTTCCACATTTCCCCTGCTTCTGGCTGGCCAGTGCTGCCATATCTTCCTCCAAGCCCCACAGCTGCTGCCAATGCCAAGCCCCCAACCTGTGAACCAGCCTCTTCCAATAAGTATTTCCAATGTCTAGATTTTAAAAATACCCCAATGCCTTATTTAGATTCAATTACAAAACACAGGCATGCATGTAGAATGGATGTATAAAAAGTGACTGACATCCCATCCTATTTAAGAGATGTGGGTAAATGACACTGTCACATTTCCCCAAATATTCTCAAATTAGAGTACACAAAAGCTTCTCCAAATGCCCAACCAGACATGATTTTTCCAAAGATGATTTTAATGCTGGCAAGTTCTTTGGTGATCAAAAGATGTAAAGAATCATAAGCTCTGAATTTCCTCTTGGCTACTGAGTGGTAAGTTCTGCCCTCGAGCGTCCCTCTCCTTAATGAATATGAGACTGGTTAGGGGGTTGTCGTAGGTGTCTAGCAGTGACCACCTATGGCTCATGATATACACTTTGTCATGGGAGAAGTATAGAATTGCTTCTGGCTGGCCAAGGGGAGATGTATTATTCTGACTATAGAGCTTACACTTTGCAATTTTAGTCTTGGGGCTATTCTGAGAAAAACTCTCAAGCTCATTTATTGATCAATGTTTGTTGATAATTTCCCATGTTCAGTGTCCTGCAAAACTCTCAATCAGATGACTGCATGTCTACGTCCTCATTTTGAAAGTGCCAATTTGTGTTACAAATGAGTGTGTGGGCAAGTCTAAGGTATTACAGTTATTACAACCACTTGAAGAGCTTCTCAGGCAACTCTTTTCCAGTCTCACGTCCATGATTCATTCATTTGCTCACTCATTCATTCATTCATTCATTCATTCTAGCATTATTTCAAAAAATGTTTTGATCATCCGCTAAGTACAAGGGAAGTATTAGATAAAAAAGATAAACAGACACAGGCCTTTAAAAAAAAAATTAGCATGCACATTTAGTTGTGAGGGAGTCAGGCATTTAAAGAAATGTCAGTTCAGTGTGAGAAATGGCATATGGCGAATATGTGGACCAAGCGCCTTCGGACTAGTAAGGAAAGAGGTTGAAGTTTGGAGGTAAGGGAGGTTATGGAAAACTTCAAAGGTGGCTTATGAATTGGGCTGTGATGGATGAGTCATTTACCAGGGAGAAAATGGGAAAGAAAATTCTAGACAGAGTAGACATCACAAGCCCCTTACTAGTTCCAGACATGCTTTTTACCTACACCCAAGCTCAATCAAAGGCTCACTTCACCTATAACTCGCTTTCCTCATTCTGTTGCTCCCCTTACTTTGTGAGCCTTTCCTAGCGAGGCTGGCATTCCACGAACTCAAATGAGTAACTAGTGGAAGACAAGTATTATAACAAACCAAGGGGCTTGAAAGCTAAGCTAACATTTTCAACTTGTGGTTGTAGATAGGTTTCTGAGCAGAGAAGTACGTTGATGTGAGCAATATTATAGAACGATTTGCGTCACCATGCATGTAATATAAATTGGAGGGACAAGGCTTGGTGTTGGCATGTCACCTAGGCAACCGTGTTGGGGGTGTACTTTCTTCCTCCTGCAGCACAGTGCAGGCCATGCATTGAGTGAGGGAGAGGCCGCATGGGCCCTGCATCTGCACACTCCACTGCGGCTCTGATAGTAACTGAGAACAAGGCAGAGCCTTGGAGAAGAGGCTTAACCTACAGCTTGCTCAGCCCTTCCGGGAAGAGCCTGGAATTACTTAGCAATCAGGGAAATTTGGCCAACATGGCAGATGGGCAGGAGCAACACTTGTGCTTGGCCTGAGGTTGAAAATGAGGTAGACTGCCATCATGCTGAGCAGGGATGGGGAAGCAGAGGCCCACAGGGAGGATGCCGCGAAAGCTGCCGAGGTGCGTGTCAAGCAGGACTGACAGAGTTCCAGAAGCCTGAGCCAGAAGGAGGAAGCGATAAGTAGATACAAGGTTCCCTGCAGAACCCTGGCAGGTAGGAGGGTGTTATCAGGAAATACGCTGTTCTTACCATGGAGGGGAATTTGTTATTTGCCAGGATCAGATATTTCAAAAGCTGCTTCCCTTCGAGGTATAATCAAAATTAAGATGTCAAGTGATGGCAACTGTGCAACATTGCTGTTGAGCAGACAAATAGATTGTAAAATTGTTTTTAGGTTCCTGGAGACAGTGTAGGGAAATGGGGGCCAGCAGACCTGGCTCTAGCCCAGCTCATCTCCCCAAATTACTGTGACCTTGGGCTGGCCATTGAACTGGCAGGATTTCAGTTTCCTAATGTATAAAAGAGAGAGGAGGGGGGCCTAACTCAGTCATCTCTAACATTTCTTTCATATTGCAATTCAAAACATTATGATTCTGTGTGTGTATCTTAAAGAAATTATCAAATTTAAAATTATGGGAAAATCCAAATCAATATTAGTGGAGAAAAAATTTAGTACAACTCATTTGGAAAGTAATTTGGCAATCTATGTCAAGAGCCTTGAAAATGTTCATACCCATTGACTCAATAATTTCTCTCCTAGAAAAGTACTCTACAAAGTGTTTGAAATTCAGAAAAAAAGAAAAAAACGATGTTCACTATACTATTATTTTTAATAGTGAAAAATTATCCAGCAATTGGGGGCATGTTTTACTGACAGTCCATACAATGGATTATCCTTGAGTTGTTAAAAAGATGATTATTGAGCATGAAAAATTTTAAGTCATTTGAATAGTAAATAGGGAAATTACTGAAATTATTGCAGTAAGTAGGGAAATGTTTATGTTATAATATTAAGTTAATAAAACAAGATCCCAAGTTATATAAAGACTGACATCAATTATGTAAAAAGGCATAAATATATTGGAAGAAAATGTTCATTTTAAATGTTTTGGGATTATTGAATTAATCTCTTTTGTCTTTGTTCTTTCTAATATTCTATAATAAGCTTGTACTGCTTTCATTATAATAAAAACTGAAATAACTCAAGTTTATGATTATTAGTTGATAGTACATCTTAAGAAGTTGTCAGAAAAAATAGAAATAACCACAATTATAGAACTTCAGTTGTTGTATAATATGAAATGATATATCATGGAGCTCAGTGGTTGATGGGTTGGTGGAAAAGTCCCTGAACTCACAACCAAAACTCTGATTCGAATTGTAGTTCTTATATTTCCTACCTTTATGGCCTAGAGTAAGTTAGTTCCATCTCTGAACCTCAGGGGTGTTACCTGTAAAATAGAAATTTAACAAATATTTATTGACTACCTACCATGTGCTAGGTATTTGTGAAATGTAGTAGTCATACACAGTTAAGAAAATATGATTCATGCTTATAAAATATTAATACATGAATGGGCATCTTTACTGAGTCTTTAGGCTTAAGTAATGAGTGAAAGTCAAATAAGGGAATTATAGGTAGATTAAACAGCAAACTCATTTTTGAGGATCTGTTAATGTATTTCATGCAGGGAAGCGACTTGGCTGCATGGCATAACATAAGGACCACAGTGTTGGCATCATAGGTCTGTGTTCAACTTCTGACCTTGTCTCTTCCTGTGTGGCCTTGAGAAAATTGCTCAAACTTGCTGTGCCTCAAATTCTTCACCTTAAAATGGAGATGTTATTATTTATATCTCACAAGTACTGTGATATTTGAAGAAAGCTTTTGTAAAGTATGTGACAAAGCAATGGTCTGTCTCTTCAAAAAAATATATTGAATGTCCAGTATGTACAGCACATGGTGACAGATACTGAGAATAAATAATAAACCAGACAGACGCCTTCCCTTGCTCTTCTGTATAGAATAAGTAACATTATTGCTGTTATTAATATTAATATAATCATTGGAAAGAAGTTCTCAGCATTTTCTATGTGCCATGTGGTCCCATCGGTTTTCATTACCACAGTGATTTTCAACCCATGGGCATATCAGATCATGGTATCAAACATCATGATGTAGATTGTTAATCTGTTGGTAGAAATTGTCCCTCTCAGATACCCTGCTGCCCTTTCCCCCTTGCTGCCCCATTAAGTCTCACTGAGGAGAGGACAGATGTTGTGTTGATGAGTTACAGTGGGGAGGATGGGCTACCGCAATGGCCTCTGGGAAATGGGGTACCCCCCCCACCCCCCGCAAACCCCCACTAGCCAGGGATGGCTGTCACCCAGACCAGAATGGGAGAGATGGAAGAGCTCACCTGCAGACTCCTTCCAGAGGCTCCTTAGAGGCATGGGGAATAATTATGGCAAATGTTTCAGCAACCACAGGGGCCAGGAAAGGGGGAGGAAGAGGGCAGTGGAGGGGGGAGCCCGGTTAATTACGGAACAGATGTCCAGCAGCACCTTGGGGTGAATGCATGAAGGATGGGAGCTGTCATCTCACTCACCCCCTTGCATTTATTCAGAGACTCCTGGACTCCTGGGCACCCAGCTGCGGCTGATTTTCTGTGGGTTTTGCCTCAGCTGGAGAGATCTGTAAGTTCAAAGCCTTCTCCTTATTTCCAAATGGGATCTCCCTCCTGCCTTCTCTCCCTTCCTTCCCCATGGCCCTCCCCACCCTAACTCTCCCAGTGCGTCATAATGCCTCCTTGCCTGCAGACAATTTTAATTGTTTTGTCTGAATTGGTTCAGGACAGAGAACTCCAGACCCTCAGGCAAATGGGAAGAGGGGGCTTTCAGGCCTCCTCTGGTGCCTGGCTCACTCCCCTTCCTCTCTGACACCAGCCCATGGCCACGTGCCAAGCGCACCCAGCAGGCCCAGTGCAGACTGCACCTCTGAGGGAAGTCTTCAAAGCCCCGCTCTGGACCTGCTGTTCAGCCTGAAGCCCAGAGAAATGCAAATCAGGCAGGAGTGACACAAAGAGCAGAGGAGCGCTGAGTGCCCGACACTGCCATTCGCCACCTTGGTGTTGCCCGGTTCATGCTCTGGCCACAGTGGTTTGGGCCGGGGCCCACAGTGGGACAGAAAACAGGCCTGGGACTCAGGGTTTGCTGGGCTCTCCTCCCAGCTCCTTCACTGCCTTTCCCCACACTCTTTCTTGCTACACAGACTCCCAAGCTGCCAACTGGAGATGAAACCTGGAAATCAAAAGAGAGGAATGACTTGTAGTTCACCCTCCCTCCTCCTCCCTGCATTTTCAAATATGACTCACTTCCCCAAGGGCCCAACTCAATCCACCTCTGCTGTGAAAATATTCCAACTGTCCCAACAGCTCTCCTCTCTCATTCTGCTGAATTTGTCCCTAAGTTAGCCCTTGCTTTTCTGTTAATATGGGAAGTTCCTTTCCCTGGCTGGATTGTCAGTTTCTGGAGAAAGTATGCCACTTCAGAGCCACCCTGGGTTAGTCTGGTGAAACACACGGTAGAAATGGCCATCTTTTCGTACAACCTGCTTTGTTCTGCACGTGCTCACCTTCTGAGTAACATTTATGGTTAGGACAATACAAATTATTAGGCATGTTTATAATCTCTAGCACAAGTATCAAAAAAATAGATGGAGAGATAAGCAGATCTGGCTTATATTTTATCCATAGTGCCTAATTCAGTGATAATTTTTCTCATATAAATGAGATGATTGAATACTTTGAGTAATTTAAACCAGATAGCACAGACGAACTCTCTGGAAATTAAGTGCTTGGCGCATCATTGGCCTTGTCATTGTTATGCTATCATTGTTCTCATAATTTCAAAATGTGGGTTGTCAGATTCAGAAGTGACCTCTGAGGTCACCTAGTCCAGTGTCCTACTGACAGGAACAACTCTTCAGCTTAGCAAAAGCCAAGGGAAAATGCTAAATCAGTCTGTAAGGCAGAAACATACAGAGAAGGTGAAATCGGTGTGAGGCATTTGCCATGCTGTGGAGGAAGCCCAGGGTCTGAGATGACGAGATCCGTCTGGCCCTGTGCTCTGAGATCCCTAACCTTCCAGGAGGCCATTTAAAGTAGAGGCTGCATATTGGCTCCTTCGGGGTTGTCTCCCCCCGGCTGAGGTCTTTGGTTTGGCCTGTACAGAATGTATTAATTTTTTAGATGAGTCAACATTTAAAAACCAGGAGAGTTCACCTACAACAAATCAGACCTTTTCGCTTTTCTTTAAGAAGTGACAGATTTGGAACCCAGGGCCCAGCAATTACCCTTGGAAGCCATTCACTGGAGGAGTTTCCTTTAGAACTGGGGTGAGCTCTGAGTTTACACGGTCCTCGCCATGCCCTAATTTCCTGCCCCTCAGGCCAGGTGCCAGTTGCCACTTATCCTTACGCTTTTTAAAAAATCTTTTCTTCTCCCATCCTTCCTTCTGCCCACCCTCCCTCTCTTTCTCTTTTCTCTTATTCATTTCTCTTAGTAAAAATAGACGACGAAGGGTAGATTAATAGTACTTACCCTTCGAAATGCTGCCCCGTGTGTCTCGTACTAGCCTTTCATAGCACTTGCCTTCATGTGACTCGCTTCACACTTGGCCTCCCCTCTGCGCTGTGAATTCCAGGCAGTCGGGAACTACCCGTGTAGCTCATGACGGTACCCAGCCCTGTGCCCAACAGGGTCCACATTTAATGAATATCGTTAGACTAATATTATCGTTCTCTTACTATGAGTAGTGATATACCACCTCAGGCAAAATTGACTGAAACCTTGCCATAACAAGATAAGTGGGCTCTAAAAAATCAGTAATATAAAATGTGGGTCACATCATTCAGAGGTAGTAAAAACAGTTTTTTTTCAGTTCTGTACTGGCACAAGGAGCTAAATGGGGATAGACTAAATGGTCACAAATCAGTCACTTCCTCACTGCCTCTCCCCGCCAGAAGATAAGGAGCCAGCCCACCCCTATTGGAGAATGGGGGCTGGCGTAGCATGGGAGCCAACAACCATCATTCAAGATGTCCAAATATCTATTGTCACAGTGACACTTTTTCAGGACTCATAATTAAGGGGTTTCAGTGAATACTGAAGTTCTTGCTGGTAGTCGTGCAATAAAAATCTTGGGTCTTGGTTGGCTGACTGACGTGCTCATACAAGTAGCCCAGCTAAGATGAGGCAATTCTTGGTGTCATTTCGTTCTTGTCTCCTTCACTTGCTTTTGAGCCTTAAGAGACAGTGCTTTGTCCCCAGCCCTGAGCAGAGTGCTGGCACACAGCACACAGCAGAAACATCTGCTTCTTGGTCCAGTGCAAGGTCTCCAGGGGAGGTCTTCTCTGCCTGGCCCTGACCTCCAACTCTGAGTCCTGAGGAGCTTGCCTTTCTCTAGGGGCCTCGAGACACTCCTGAGCAGGGAGCTCAAGTTGAAAAGAGAGTGGTCAGCCTTTCTTTGGTTCTGCGTCAAACTCCTTCATTTTAGAGCTTGGGGGAACATGGCTCCTAGGAGACTTGGCTTAGAATCTACTGCCATCTATAATTCCTTGCCTGAAATGAATACTTGGTTCTTGTACCTGCCCACTGCCTCCTCTCTTAGGGCTTCGCTGAACTCCTGAGTAGGGAACCTGGCTGGAGCAAGTGAGGCTCGCTCCTCGCCTGACTCTGTCCTAGGGCCTGGCTCAGGCTGCTTGCTTCCACGTAGACACTTAGTATCTGCTCAATATCCAGCCCTGTCTCCTTTGTCTGATCACAGGTGACTGTTCAGAGTTGGACTCTCCGATGTAAAAATCCAAAGGGAAAGTGACTTACTCTGTTTGGCTCTCTGCTTTATTACTATGATTATTATTGTTGTTATTATTTTTCTCTTGCCTATCCTTTATGCTCTTCTTGAGCACGGCACCTGGGTAGCATTTAACAAGTCCATGCAGAGGCCAAAGGCGGCTGAGCTTTCCTGGGGCTTGTGGGGAGCCATGGCAATGACTGATGGGACAAATTCATGTTCTTTAGAAATAGTACGCTGCTTTAGCGATTCTGATGATTCTACAGACTTTTTTTTGCCCAGAAGTAGGGACTGTGCATCCAGAGAGGGCAGTTGGGCCATTTTTGATAATCCGAGCTACCTAGCAGGCTCTGTTGGCATCTATAAGCAGTCAGTAGAAATCTCACCATGTTAGGTTGCTGGCAGGTTTTCCCAGGATTCAAAAGTCACCTGGGGGTCATCTCTAATTTCTTCTGATGTAGTCTATGTCTTCTACTCTCCCACTCTGCTCCCACTCTTTTTCAGATCCCGCCTTGTCAAGAACTGCCTGCTTCAATTGTGGCTTTATCAAAGCTCACACTGACGCATTTAGGACCTTATTCTTGTCAAAACCTTTCAGAAAACCACTGCTTCAGCTACCTTGAGTCTGTCCCCACCGAGCAGATCCCTTCATGAATACCCCATTTCTCTGATGAGTTCCCTGCTCTGCTTTCTTCATCTGTTTAATTTGTTTGCTGTGCATTTTGAACCCTTCTCTGGAAGACATGACATGACATCATCTATTTTTATTTAAACTGTTATTCAGGACATGTTTGAAAGGTGCATTATTCATGTATTATTCATGGGCATTATTGGAGATCGGTGTGCAAATCAGCTTTCTTGGGTACCTCGGGGACTGCAGCAGAGTCCTGTGTACTTGTAAAATGCGTAGTGTCATTTCCTGAAAAGTGGCTTGCTCTGCTTTTGGGGGGAAAATGACAGTTTCATAGAACTGCCGAGAACAATCATGCCTTTGAAAGAGATCACATGGCTATTTCGTTTGTCATTTGATGCACATACTTCAGCCAGGCGAGGGAACTCCTCAGCCAGGTTCGATTCATGTGGTTTTGAAATCTTATTCAGACCCAGGCATTGGCCAGGACCTTGCAGAAGTCACAGGAGAGCTGTGGCTCTCAAAAAAATCTTCAGTCTGTTTTTCTCAGCAGGGGATGGAAAGTCTATT
>NW_011888784.1:2233993-2250175 GCF_000151845.1 Pteropus vampyrus | reverse complement strand
GAATACTTGGTTCTTGTACCTGCCCACTGCCTCCTCTCTTAGGGCTTCGCTGAACTCCTGAGTAGGGAACCTGGCTGGAGCAAGTGAGGCTCGCTCCTCGCCTGACTCTGTCCTAGGGCCTGGCTCAGGCTGCTTGCTTCCACGTAGACACTTAGTATCTGCTCAATATCCAGCCCTGTCTCCTTTGTCTGATCACAGGTGACTGTTCAGAGTTGGACTCTCCGATGTAAAAATCCAAAGGGAAAGTGACTTACTCTGTTTGGCTCTCTGCTTTATTACTATGATTATTATTGTTGTTATTATTTTTCTCTTGCCTATCCTTTATGCTCTTCTTGAGCACGGCACCTGGGTAGCATTTAACAAGTCCATGCAGAGGCCAAAGGCGGCTGAGCTTTCCTGGGGCTTGTGGGGAGCCATGGCAATGACTGATGGGACAAATTCATGTTCTTTAGAAATAGTACGCTGCTTTAGCGATTCTGATGATTCTACAGACTTTTTTTTGCCCAGAAGTAGGGACTGTGCATCCAGAGAGGGCAGTTGGGCCATTTTTGATAATCCGAGCTACCTAGCAGGCTCTGTTGGCATCTATAAGCAGTCAGTAGAAATCTCACCATGTTAGGTTGCTGGCAGGTTTTCCCAGGATTCAAAAGTCACCTGGGGGTCATCTCTAATTTCTTCTGATGTAGTCTATGTCTTCTACTCTCCCACTCTGCTCCCACTCTTTTTCAGATCCCGCCTTGTCAAGAACTGCCTGCTTCAATTGTGGCTTTATCAAAGCTCACACTGACGCATTTAGGACCTTATTCTTGTCAAAACCTTTCAGAAAACCACTGCTTCAGCTACCTTGAGTCTGTCCCCACCGAGCAGATCCCTTCATGAATACCCCATTTCTCTGATGAGTTCCCTGCTCTGCTTTCTTCATCTGTTTAATTTGTTTGCTGTGCATTTTGAACCCTTCTCTGGAAGACATGACATGACATCATCTATTTTTATTTAAACTGTTATTCAGGACATGTTTGAAAGGTGCATTATTCATGTATTATTCATGGGCATTATTGGAGATCGGTGTGCAAATCAGCTTTCTTGGGTACCTCGGGGACTGCAGCAGAGTCCTGTGTACTTGTAAAATGCGTAGTGTCATTTCCTGAAAAGTGGCTTGCTCTGCTTTTGGGGGGAAAATGACAGTTTCATAGAACTGCCGAGAACAATCATGCCTTTGAAAGAGATCACATGGCTATTTCGTTTGTCATTTGATGCACATACTTCAGCCAGGCGAGGGAACTCCTCAGCCAGGTTCGATTCATGTGGTTTTGAAATCTTATTCAGACCCAGGCATTGGCCAGGACCTTGCAGAAGTCACAGGAGAGCTGTGGCTCTCAAAAAAATCTTCAGTCTGTTTTTCTCAGCAGGGGATGGAAAGTCTATTGTGGAGAACTTCTCCAGTCTAAGGACACCCACGAATAGCAAAAGGGACAGGCGTGGCTGTGATGGCCAGGCAAGTGTCACGCTTGGTGCCCTGCTTCCCATTCTAAGTTCGCCCTCTTCGTTCAAAGTTCCCTTCATGCTCTGAGGACCTTTGTCTTGGAGAAAGTGATCACCCACTGGGTCGCGGAAGTTGGCCACACGGCCCCTCCAAGAAACACGTGTTGTTCAAAAGACTACTGCAGAACTCCACTCGAGATATTCCTGTTGACGTAGATCAAGGAGACGTTTGGGGGGAGAAGATGGCTTTCCCAGAGTCTCTCTAAATTATATTGCAGGTATGATTTAGATCCCTTCTTAACTTTCAGAAGGCAGTCCCTTCTCAGCCATGGGTAGGGCAGGCTTTGTGCCAAAGTGAACTAATCCTCTGGTTCCATTTTCTCTGCACTAGTATCGTACATGCTTCAATAGTCCCTGGGGATAAATTAGGGTTTTTGGAAAGCACTCACTCTTTGAGGCTTCTGTACAGATATGTACTAGATAAACTTCTTTACTTATGAGCAGGTTGAGTTCCAAACACTATTGAAGTTGGTTTGTTCCAAGAGTCCAAAGTGGCATAATAAAATCCAGCTGTGTACACCATTGATTGGCAATGGGCAGAGTTCGCACGTCTCTGCCATGGGTTTTGGCTTTTCACATGAAGTTCTCACGTGAAAAATTTTAAATGAAGGGCTTTCGTAGAAGGGGAAATAAAATAAATGGCTCCCTTAAAGATTTAAAGGGGAAATATATTTCCGTATGCATTTAGCTCCTTACAATAATATCTCACATTGTCAGAGCCCAATAAACCTAAAACTTTGGTTCATTGATTTATTAATTAAACAAAAAGGTTTTTGAATGGTACTCTTTGCCAGGACTGTGCTTAGTGCAGGGGATAAAACAAATGGAGGACTGAGTCTTTAGTGTGTGTACGTGTGTCCCCCCCGACATATATGCATACACGTGTGTGGCAAGGCATTAGTCTAACAGTTGTGATTCAGTGGGATGAGGGCGAGGATGGAAAGTGAGAGTACTATGGGAGTGAGGAGAATAAAGCACCCAACTCAACGCTGGTGATGTATGGCTGGGGACATAGAACCAAAAGAACTGATGCTTGAGTTTGGTCTCGAAGGATGATGAAGATCTGGAGAGAGGAAATAAGGTGGTGAAAGCAGAAGAAGCATTCGTATAAAGATACAGAAAGAAGAGGCCATGAGGCTGTTTAGAGAACTCGAAAGCTGTCCTGCAGGAGAGAGGCCTGGAGCATATAGGGGTTGTGGCAGGAGAAAGGTGGCAGAAGAAAATTGCATCACAACAGGTGGTTCCAGCCATGCCATGTTGAGGAGTTGGGACCTTATCCCGAAAATAATGGGAAATTGCTGCAGATTTTAAACAAAGCAGTAGGCTTTTGTAAGGCCGCTCTGATGGCCATGAGACATGATTAGAGGACAGGAAACCAGAATCAGGGGGCCAATTATGATCCTGTAACAGCGGTCCAGGTGGGACAGGCTCAGCAAAGAGGGATGCAAAGGAGGGTGTGGTACTGAGTAGAGCATTGAGTCACCGAGTCACTGAGGAGGGAGAGTTGGCAGAACTGATGGATGATTGATGTAACGAGGGAGACAAGATGGTTTTCAGGCTTCACGTCTGGTGACTGGATGGTTAGGGGACCATCTTTGCTGAGATAAGGAACTTGAGGAGGGACTTTTGTTAGGAGCAAGAAACCCATATTGGAAGAATATCTGTCACCTCAAGGAACTATTAGAAAAACAGAATTAGCTTGTATTAAGAAAAGGGAATTTTTAAAGATATAAACAAACAGCCCACAACAGTAAGTGTAAATTCTAGGCTTAGTGGATTAGTGCTCTTCAGTCATCATCTCTCTCCATGGGAGACAAAGACAACTTATATTTAGGATGATGACCTCGAGGCCTTGTAAACCATTATCTAGGCAGACAGATTCAATTATTTTCATTAAAGCAGGAAAGTAAACTTGGGCGTTTGAATTTGAATTTATTCCAACTCTGCATGCTATCCACTTTGAGACCGTTTGCAAGATAAGATATTTCTGAGGAAAATGGAAGGAATAGGAACTTTTTAGGCATCAGAGTCCAATAGACACCACTATTTGATGATAAAATATCTCAAAAGTTTTGGGTTCTTTCTACTGAGGCCAAAAATTGAACTAATTTCTTTTTGATAATATAAAATATGCTTTCATCAGTGGCAAATAGTACTTCTGCAATAAAATTTAAACTAGATCCATTAATCTTTATTTCCAGTAAGGTAGCACAAGTTTTGAAGTCATTCAGGGTTAAACACTGTTTGACTTTGTCCCCAAGGCCAGAGAGTCATCCTTCAAAATCTTTAAGAGTCTCTCTCTCTTACTCCACACCCAGACCTCCATCACTGTGTACCTGGACCCTTGTGCTGGCTTCCTCATGACCTTTCCCCCTTCGCTTCCTGTCCTCTGACCCATCCTATGTGTATCCCTGCTTGCTCATCTATACATGGATGACACCCTAATTTATATTTCCAGCCCTAAACATTCCCCCTGATTTATACATCCAATGCTCTACTCAACATCTCCAAAGGGCCATCTTAGAAACATCTTTACACTAATGCATCCAAAACCACATTACTAATTTTATACCCCAAACTGACTCTTCCTGTGATCTACCCATCTTGAGTAATGGCAATTCCATCCTTCTGGTTGCTTATTATAGCAAATTCTGTTAGCTCTACCTTCAAAATAAATCCGGATTCTGACTACCTGCTGCCTAATCCATTTACACCTGGATTGTAAAAAAAAAAAAAAAAAAAAAAAAAAAGCCACATTCGAATGCCCAGCTTCTACCCCTGACCCCTTTAGCAGAATAGCCAGAGTGATCCTATTAATATACAGGTTAGATCATGTCCCTCCTCTGCTCAGAACACTCCTGCAGTTCCCATCACATTCGCGGTAAAGCTAAAGTCCTTACAATGGCCTTGTGGCCCTCTTAATCTGATCTCTGACAATTTCCTAATTTTTTTTAGTACTAGTCTCCCCATCACTGTGTTCTAGACACCCTGGCTTCCTTCTTTCCTTTTATTCCAAATTCTGTCTTGCTTCAAGTGGAGGTCCCTGTCCTGCCCTCTAATTTTGGCCCATACTGTTTTCTCCTGAATCCTTTCCCAAAACTTGCTCTTACTTTAAAGGTCACCTCAAGCTCACTTCCTCCATGAAGACGCCCTCGACCTTCCAATGATTGTCCTTTTTCCAGACTCTGACGTTATTTTTTGATATTTCTTCACTCATGATAAAAAGCCTGGTGCTCTTGTTTGAGCAATACAGCTAGTTTGGTGCTAGCTGGCCAATGGGATGATAACTTCTCTGAGGCTGATGACCATTTATTTTGTTTCTATGTCCTAAAGACCTATAGTATGGCATACCCATAAGTAAATCTCTTTTTGATTCAGTATCCATTTGTCCCAAATCAAACTGGAAAGAAGGTGCAGGGGAACTGATGGATAGCACGTAGTTCTTTCAAATCTTAAAATAGTTCTGATAACTACTCAGCAATGAAGAATAATGAACTACTGATACACACAGCAGCATGGCTGGATCTCACGTGCATTATGTTAAGTGAACGAAGTCACAACCTAAAGAATACATAGTATATGATCCCATTTATATGGTATTCTTGAAAATGCAAAACTATAGGGATGGAGTATAAGCCAGTGGTTGCCAAAGATTGCAAGCGAGGAAGGAGTTCACGGCAAAGGGGCAGCATGAAGGAATTTGGGGGGTGATAGATCTGTCCTGTATCGACGGTGGTGGTAGATCTGTGACTCCATGCATTTGTCAGCATTCGTAGACCTGCACACCAACAGCGAATGTTACTGCTTGTATGCCGAAAATAAATTTAGAGAATACACAAAAAACACAACACTGACTAACACATTTAACTGCTGAATGCTTCTATGAATAAGGAAAAAAAATCCTGCTTTGTAGAAAATAAGAAATATATCAATGGCAAAATTTATTTACTTACAGAATATTATATGGACAAAACATAAGATTGGTTACAAAATGATTTTCCAATTTATGAACTACCCAATTGTATTAATGCTTTATAGGGCTAACAAAATCATGAAAACATTGCAACTATATGCTAATTATTTGAAATAATCCAAATAAAGCAACTGTTATAATTTAGTCTGAAAAAAGTTCTGATGTCCAGAAACACACACATACACACGCACACACACACACACACACACACACACACTTTTAGTGTGATAAATGTGTGTAAAAATAAATGTTTGGAAACACACACACATGAACAAACTTAAGTAGCTATTTCATATTTTCTAGAGTTAACAACTGTGAAGGGAATTCGTATGGAGTCTGCTTGTGCTATGGTCGCTGTTGGCGTCCATTAGTTCTTATAATAATCCCCTGAAGAAAGCAGTACGATCTTCATTTTATAGCTGAAAACGATGAGACCCAGAGAGATTAAGTGACTGCACAAAGATTACAGGGCTGGTTAGTGGCTGGGCCAGGCCCCCATGCAGGTCTGCCTGCCTCACACGATGCGCTTGCCACAGACAGCCGCTCCTTCTAGCAGTGCAGACAGAAGGCAGCCAGCAGCAGCAGTTCACACCGAGAAGGCTCCAGCTTGGACAGCACGCAGTTCTCTCAAGTCTGGCCTCTGCTGACGGCCTCTGTCCAGCTGGGGGACCTGTAACCTCAGTGCTCCTGGCCCCTGAGTAGCCTCACGTTAGTCAATAGGGTGAGGAAGATCAGTCCATTTGCAAAGTCACTGAGGTGGGGCCTGGGTCTACGTCCTATCTTCCTCTGCTGTGGTGCCAGCTCAAAACCAAACAGCCTCTTAGGGGGCCATTCTGTTCAGGAAGATAAATGCTGCCTCATTGACTGCCTCGCTGAGGAGCTTGTCTGGAATGGCAGCTGCTAAGACTGAAACTCTTTGAAGACTGAACCCAGGAGTCCAGTCCCAGCCTTTCCCGCAGTCTCGCCTCACAATTCAAACTCGCATGACAAATTTAAGTCTCTGTCACGGGCTAGGAGAGGAAGTAAAATGAACGAGCATCACAACTTTTCCGAGGGGCTCCTTAGACTGTCACCAATGGTCATCAGGGCTGATCACGCTGGATACTCCTGATCATAGTATCTATAGCCATCCACCTCAGGATTTACAAAGTTTATTTAGAATGAACTTCAAGGACAAAGGGGAATCCTGAAAGGCAATGAAGTCAGGAAGAGGGAGAATGTAAAGTCTCCCCCTTTGGGAGATGGTGAAAGGTGAAGGATCATTAGGATTTTATGTGTGTATATATGAATGTGTATATATATATACACAGATGTGTGAGTATCAGGGCTTTTGTTTTTATTACGCCAGCTAATGGCATCACTCCTTCCCTTATCAACGGTCTCTCCCGTATCACTGCCTTGCATCACCCACTACTCATAGCAAGAGTCCTCAGAGGGCGAGGACATGGGCATCTGTCTCCAATTCCCCGTGCTCTAGGAAAGTGGCATAATGTTGTGGATGAGATGGGGGTGGGGACAGGTGCAGATGTTCACGTCCACTCCGCTATCTACCTGGCCTCTCACGTTGAAGGAGGCTATTGCAGTGGCAGATCTCTCCACTAGGTGGCATGCATAGCTTAGCTTTACTTTTATTTCTATTCATGGAAAACTTTACCCACTGTCGTCACTGTCAAGGAACGCTTGATTTAGGCTTCCCATTTCACATATTGGCTTCACATATTGTCATGTTTGAGATTCTGTTGTCTTCTGTACAATTACAATTTATTCTTCCCCTCTGGGACCTTGGCAAGGGACACTGTAAGGGGATAGCCATTATAACCTCAATGGGAAGGGTCATTTTCATCGGACGTGCATACACATACACACACCCTGCAACTGTTCTAGAGATGAGTCCTGCCATGATTTGTCTTTTCGTTTTTCTTATCCCCTGCCTCTCTGCCCCTTCCCTGTTCCTCTCCCTGGTCAGCATGGTGTGACCAGCTGACAGACTTTAATTTACTAGAACCCAGCACAGGGTCACCTTTGCGGTATTCATGTCCATTACACAATGGTCAGGGCTTGGATTGGCAACCCTAGAGTCTCAAAGACCAAAAAGGGCCAGAGGGAAAAAGATAATTGTAGTCTTGTTTTTGAGAGAGGACATCAGAAGTACATGTGTTTGAGATGTTGTGACTGGGTTTTTAAGGTCATTCTCCCTGGGGAAGCTGTTCGTAGGGCTGATCTGACAAAGGTTCTTAGAAGCCTCATAGTATATTTTTGGATATGATCCAGTTATTCGAGTTTAAGACAAAAGATGTAAATAATCACTGTCCTCAAAGAATCTCGTCTACTTGGGAAGATAAGATATTTAGTCATTCCAATAGTGTCATTGGAGTAAGGTGATCTCTGTGAAGAGATCAGATGTGCTCTGAGAGTTCATGAGAACGCCTGTCCTAAGTCCTAGGAGGTTGAGGAAGCTTTCAGGGAAGGATAGGCCTTAATAGGGTTAGGGAGATAGAGAGTGTGGGAGGGGGCGTGCCCAGGGGAGAAGGAAGGAATTTTGCAAGAGAAGCACAGATGTAGACCTGTAAACCACAGACAGCTGGGGCTCAATTAGTTGGCACCATCAATGAAAAATGGTTCCTTTAAAAATTCTGTTGTTTAAAAAGAGCAAACCACAGTCAATTCCGAGTCCCCGTCCGCACGAAATGATGATGTTCCCAAAGCCCAGCAAAATTATTGATCTTTAAAGCAATATTTATTCCTATTCTTATTAAGTACGGAGAGTTACTTCATTCATTCAACACATATAGTTATAAAGTATTTTTATAGTGCTGGATGATTTGTGGGAAACCAACAGAGACGAGGCAGGATTGTTTTTTCTGGAGCCTTCATGCTAGGAGAGAAGACAGGAAATATGACTATAATAGTTATAACAGCAAAGAGAAAGACAAAGTCTTAAAGGAAAGCATAGAAAAATAGAGGAGTTAAGAGTAGGATAAAAATTATTTTCAGCTGAGGGTTCGATGGTGCGATAAGTTCTTGTAACGATAGGGAGGGAGGGTATTTTGCATGGGGGGAAGTGGCACGCACAAAATAAAGAGATTGAAAGAGAAGAATGAATGGGGTATGGGAGTAGGATACTGAGAAAGGATGTTGAAAATTTAGGCTAAGGCCACATGACAGCGAGCCTTGCATGGCGGGTTAAGGAATATGAGTTCGGCAAGAAGTTACTGTATCCTTTTGAGTAGATGGCTAAATTGGTCTTTAAAAAGACCTGTGTTTCAAAAGATGAGCATCTAACACCAGCATGTCAGATGGATTGCAATGCCACGGGAAAGAAGAAGAAAGGAAGGCTCTGGTTAAAACCCTGCCCTGTTAGCTCTGGAAGGAATATAGCATCATAAGCTGGCATTTATTCTTATTGTTCTAGAGGTCATCAACATTTCAAGAACAAGATTAAAGAAACAAAGTCCTGGAAATGATTTTTGGTGAAACTAAGACATATGAATGATTTAGATATCAAAATATGTGTTAAGGGTACCCAAAATAGCTGAGAACAGAGAGAAATGATGCAAGAAGTGGTGGAGAAGAGGCATGGAGAAGGGTGAGATTGCAGCTATTTCAGAAAGTGCCAATATTTCCTGAAGGGGAGGGATATGCCCTGAGTGCAGAAACTGTACCCTTTGTGTACGATAATGAATTTGAGAACTGGGTTAATCAGAGATGTTAGCAGGAAGTGTCACAGATCGAATATGGTACAGGGAATCAGAGGATGAGGGCTTCATACCAAGGTACCAACGTGCCACATTTACAGAATGTGTCTTCTCTGTGGCATCCTAGGCGGTGTCATAAATGCCTGCTAGCCTGCCCCCTTCCCATAAATGACTCTTCCTCCAATACAGGGACTTCCTGCCAATAGCTGGCCCAGGGATTCAGTAATGACTAAGAAAAAGATGAGCAAGTACTAAATCGATACAAAGGTAATTTAAGAATAAAAGAAGGAGTTTCAAATTTTATTAATAAATAAAAGGCCTTTACCAGGAAAATGTTTCCACGAGTAGAAGAAAATTGCGACCAAGTATTTCACTACAAATTGAAACAAAAAAGAAACCCAAACAAAGCAATCATCTCTACAAATAGAAAATTTAACAAAAAACATAAGAACTTGGGAAAGAGATGGCCACATAATAGAAGACAAAACATGAAGGGTCAGATCTCAGGAGAGAAGTAAAAAACAGACCAACAGCCATCACGGAAGTGAAGACAAAATTGTAAGAAGCACAATGGAGAACTTACCTCATGGAAGACACAATAATGGACCCAGAGGAAGCAATGAGAGAAGCCATGAGAATGAATACAACTCTAAAAAAGAGACGCAGGTTTAGATAGAACATTAAAATTCGAGAGGAATGACAAAAGAATGAAAAAAACGTTTACATAATTGAAGTCTGTGAGGATGAAAGTAAAAAATGAGAAAGAAAAACATATTTAAAACACGCAATTTAATGAAATTTTATTTAATTAAAAAGACTTAAACACTCATGTCAAAAGTTCACACGACGCAATAAGAAACATTGACCTAGAATGGTCAAGACTGACACAGAATGAAGTAAATTTATCAGATGTAAAGATTTTAAAACATTCTCTGGGCATCCAGGCAAAAAAAAAATCAAAGCATGTACAAAAGAATAAAAATTAGGCAGGTCTCAAATTATGCTATCGCAAATTTGATGCCAAACTCTCACAGTGCAACGCTTAAAGAAACCTGTAATAAGTTAAATACATTAAAACTGCTTTCTCACTCAGTCTGAGGCAGATATCTATTTTGGAGGGTAGCCATCCACAGGTAATTTAGGGACCCAGTCTTCTTCCATCTTGTGCATTTCCTGCCAGCTTGCAGAGGGAAAGGAGAGCCTGGCGAAGGCACTCTTTGTAAATAGAAGTAACACAACAAATCTGTTCACCTTCTCTTGGCTTCTGTCTGCTCACCTTCACATAGCCACCTACATATAAGGGTGGGTGGAAAATGTGGACCCTAACGAGGCAGCCACTTTCCAGCAGCAACTTCGAAATTATTTTGGTGAACAGCTAGCCATCTTTTACACATTTACACACTCATATCCTTATATAGGCAGACTCAACATTTTAAAAATATCAATTCTCCCATGTTTAAATTTAACATCATCAACATTACTAATGTTTTTTTTGAAAGAGACAAGGTGTTTTAAAGCTCATATGGGAAACTAAAAAATAAGTATAGCCAGAAAGATTCTGAAAAAGAGGATGAATCAGGTATAAATAGTTTTGCCATGTATTAAAATGATATTAGTTAGTTCCAATGATTAAAATATTAAGTGATTAAAATAGCGGGGCACCAGTGCATGATTTATGAATAGACCAAAGGAAAATAATTGAAAGGCCAGAAATAGCTTAAAATGAATATGAGAAAATTTAGAATACAAGTGGAGGAAATGATAGAAAACCAAGATAAACTCCAAACAGATAAAAAATTTAAGAATAAGAAATAAAACTGTAAAAATAAAAAATAAAATGTAGAAACATTTTAATTTTAGCTTGAGGAAGATTTTTCTCGGAATTCAAAACTCGCGAAGTACCAAAAAATGTTTGGTTAATTGGACCACATAAAAATTAAAGAAAAAAGTTCTGCATGGCATATTTGGTCTTTTACTACATCGTCTTTCATTTCAGTCCTAAACAGATTATTCAGTTTATTTAAAGTAATAATAACAGAACATTTATAGCCAAGTTTGTGAATAAGAAGGCAATGGCAGCTACATTACAACTGCCACCTGGTTGACAGTTCTGCCATTGACTGTAAGAAAAGAGATGCAAAAATGTTTTACATACAAGTGTCAATATCAATGACATATGGTGTAATATATATACTTGTATTGTTGAAAGTAATGGAAATATCTCATACACCCAAAAAGAATAATTATCCAATAATTGATCATATTTATAGTCTCAAAAGATTGCCATAATAATTTGTGTATTGAATCTTATCTGAAAAGTGTATCATCAGTAATCTTAGTAATAATCTTAGCTCTAGATTAAAATGTTTGAAACATTTGTCCCATTTATTTGCTAAACACTTATTAGATACTATTATTTGGTGTTTAGTAAAAAATAATGAGTTGAGTTATATTCTATTGACTATTTACACTCCCACACATGTGCACATGTACATATATACCCCCCAAAACACACATACACATGCATGGACATAGATAGCACTCTCAGTATGTTCCAGGGCTGAAAAGGACTAATAATGCCCACAGCAGGGAGGAGTAAGTAAGAGCTTATTCATGGATCAGATTTCTGTTTTTAGTTCTATTGTGAAAGATAATTGTCTGTTTCCATAAATAACAGCATATGCCTTGTT
Organism: Pteropus vampyrus; assembly: GCF_000151845.1. NCBI lineage: Eukaryota > Metazoa > Chordata > Mammalia > Chiroptera > Pteropodidae > Pteropus > Pteropus vampyrus. Next base: position 2,238,275 of record NW_011888784.1, on the reverse strand, counting down.
TGCAATTTTCAGAATGGAGAAATATTAACTGCCTCTGTCCCTTCAGGGAAGTGCAATCTCTCCTGATTTACTTCTGAATGAATCTAACACAGTATCACTTAATATCAAGCACTGATTATTTAAATGGACACAAAAGACTTTATTTCACCTAAATAGTAAATGTCAATCGAAGTAACACAGTGGCCCAAACCATTGGCTCTGTCACCTAGAACTTCATTCAGTACAACTACAAAAGATGAGCCCATTCGAAAAATTCCAGCCAGCATTTCTTTCACGATGACTGATTGACCCCCAAGTCAAATTCCAGAGGTTTTTGTTGTCGTTTATTTGTTTTTATGCCTTTTTGGGTTATAAATTTGGTCCAAATCAGTCAATTCTTTTGAAATTTATTTTGGAGTAAACAGCCTGTGATGGGCAGAATACCAAGCAATTCTGCCGAAACCAAAAGAACACTTTGCTTGGTCATTGAAAATGTGCTAATTTTTTCTTTTTTGCCTACAATTTAGTTCAGCTTTTGTCCTTAGCTCTGGCACAAGTGAAATACTGATTAGAAATCAAAGCAATCTATGGATTCAATGCAATCCTTATCAAAATATCAATGGCATTTTTCAGAGAGCTGGAACAAATAATCCTAAAATTTATATGGAAACATAAAAGACCCCGAATATCCATGGCAAACTTGAGAAAGAAGAACAAAGTTGGAGGTATCACACTACCTGATATCAAACTATATGACAAGGCTATAATAATCAAAATAGCACAGTACAGGCATAAAAACAGATACACTGATCAATGGAACAGAATAGAGAGCCCAGAAATAAATTCACACCTATACGCTCACTTAATATATGACAAAGAAGGCAAGGATATACAATGGGGTAAAGACAGTCTCTTCAATAAATGGTGCTGAGAAAATTGGACAGATACATGCAGACAAAGAAAAGAAATAGAGAAAAAAGAAAGAAAGAAACTGGACCACCTTCTTACACCATGTACAAGAATAGACTCAAAATGGATTAAAGACTTAAATGTAAGACCCCAAACCATAAAAATTCTAGAAGACAACATAGGCAGTAAACTCTCTGATATTGCTGACAGTAATTTCTTTTCAGATATATCTCCTTGGGCAAGGGAAACAAAAGAAAAATAAACAAATGGGACTACATCAAAGTAAAAAGTTTTTGTACAGCAAAGGAAACCATCAACAAAACAAAAAGATAACCAATTGAATGGGAGAAGATATTCACTTACGATACATCTGATAAGAGGTTAATATCCAAAATATATAAAGAACTTATACAACTCAACAACAAAAAAACCCAAACAATCCAATTAAAAAATGGGCAGAAGACCTGAACAGGTATTTCTCCAAAGAGGAAATACAGATGGCTAATAGACATATGAAAAGATGCTCAAGGTCACCGATTATTAGAGAAATGCAAATCAAAACCACAATGAGATATCACTTCATACCTGTCAGAATGGCTATCATCAATAAATCAAAGAACAAGTGTTGGCGAGGATGTGGAGAAAAGGGAACTCTCGTACATTGTTGATGGGATTGCAAATTGGTACAGCTGCTATGGAAAACAGTCTGGAGGTTTCTCAAAATATTAAAAATGGATATACCTTTTGACCTAGCAATTGCCTTTCTGGGTATTTATCTAAAGAAAATGAAGACAATAATCTGTAAAGATTTATGCACCCCTATGTTCATGGCAGCACAATTTATAATAGCCAAGATATGGAAGCAACCTAAATACCCATCAACAGATGATTGGATAAGGAAGTTATGGTTTATATATACAATGGAATATTACTCAGCCATTAAAAAAATGAAATCTTACCATTTGCAATGACATGGATGGACCTAGAGGTTATTATGCTGAGTGAAATAAGTCAGACAGAGAAAGATAAATACCATATGATTTCACTTACATGCGGAATCTCAGGAATGAAAAGAACAAACTAATCGAAAACAGACACAAATATAGAAAACAATCTGGTGACGGCCAGAGAGGAGGGGATTTGTGGGGCTGGGAGAATGGGGTGAAGTGTTAAAGAAGGACACTTTAGTAGCTGAAGGTCACAGGGATGGGGAGCATGGCATAGGGAATGCAGTCAGCATTAATGTAATGGCTAGGTAGAGAGCCAGAGGAGAGAAAGAGCAATTAAGGGAATCGTTTTATAAACTATATAAATATCTAACCAATGTACTATATACTTGAAACTAATAATAAAATAAAATTAGGAAAAAAAGAAATCGAAAGAACTAGGAACGTGGAGCTGATGGCTGTAATACTTCTATAATATCTAATGCTAACAATACAGGTCATTCAGAAGTGGCTTATGAATATTGATTTTAAAATGGAAACTGCCAGAAAGCATATAAAAATCTTCTAAACATACAATCTTCTAGATTCTTTTTTTTTTTTTATTTGAGGACTCAAAAAAATCTACTTTAGGGTGGCTGACATTCTCATTACCTGTTTTTGGGTCCTGGTGGCCTTCTGGTCTGTTGACATGGCTTGCTGCTAAAGAGTTAATCCTATTGGCACGTTCGTCATACCCGTGCCTAACGGCCCCTTAAGCAAGCCACAAATCTTCCTTGCTCTGGGTGACAGTTAATGAACTATAAAAGTCTTGCACCAGTGTTTCTACTTCATCTGCAAGCTTGAAGAAGGCAAGTTTGTTTTTCAGCCTCAAGAAGAACCAACTTTATTTCTTAGGCAGACAAGGATGATTTGTTTGCATGGGCCTCTTTTTTAGTTAGAAGGACATCTATTGAGTTTGGGAATGTGGTTCAGAAAATCACAAGCTTCTAATTATTCTTAGAATGGTTTTATGTTCCTGGGCGTGTCTTATTAGTGTAACTATATTGTAAGTGCTTTTAACTCACTCACTCTGTGACTTTGAACAAATGACTTTACCTCTCTGGGCCTATTTTCTCTTCTGTAAAATACCTCATAAAATTCCTTAGAAGGTCAAAAGAAGTAATGATTATTATGTTTTTTGAAGATCACTTAAAATTAAGTGATTAAACATTATATTAATTCTCGAAAGCTTTAAATTATGTTAATTGTAATACTATATGTGTACATATATATTTGTGCATATATGTATATTTGAATAAGTACATATTTCTATATCTGAGCAAGTTCTATGAGATGTAACTTCTTAAAGATTAAGCAAAATAAAACATAATTTAATATGAGAAAGCAACTATTTAGAAACAAGAGGAATAATACATTTTAAGAAGCATCTATCGCATATTCTAGAATAATTGTAATATGCATGTCCTTAGTCACACTATACTTTGCCTTGAATTATGATTGGAGCCACCTCACGAATTCTAATGTCTTTTAAATTATTGGTTTAGTTGAGCTCTGTTTAATATTTACCAAAATGGTGCCATTAGAAATGTGGCTAACTTTTTAATTCCATTTCTAATTTACCCTTCTGTGACTTTAGAAAGAATTCGGGTCCTTTCTGTTCCTCCTCCATTACTCAGCATCATCTCTTGTCTTACTCAGCAGGGATGGGGCAGCACAATAGTCTTAAACCAAATGTTCAAGTTGATTTTTGATGCATTTTCTTAGCTACTAATCTTTCTGGGTCCTACTAATTTCATTATGAATTTTATCCCCCCAAAAAAATTCCTGGGTCTCCTTTAAAGCAGATTTAGTTCCACATTTAGTTTTTGCTGGAGAATTTGGTCTACATAGATTTTCCAGGTCTGATTGCCAGTCCAAATTACAACTTTCAGCTCAGGTAAAGAGCACAATGGACCACCAGGTAGAATTCTGCGCATCTGTTGTAGAATCCTAAAGAGTTTTTGTTTGGCAGGATTGTCCATTCCGGTGGCTGGTCATGTGTTTCTAAAATACTGATATCAATAAGGCTTTTGTCATTATCTCCTCTTCAAAAATTTCTTCATCTACTTTTATTTGAATTAACTAAAGTCCACACTCTATTCATATTTGCTTAGGTTTCTTTTTTTTCTGATCCAGGATCCCATTCAGGATACATCGGATTTAATTGTGATGTCTTCTTAGGTTCTTACAGACTATGACAACTTCTCAGACTTTATTTTTGATGGCTTTGACAGTTTAAGGAGTAATGGTCAAGTATTTGGTAGCTTATCCCTCAATTTAGATTTGTTTTTCTCTTGTTTAGAATAGAGTTATGAGTTTTCGGGAGGAAGATCATAGCGGTAACAGAAATTCTCATCACATCCCATCAAGGAACATAATACCAAATTGACTTATCAGTTGATATTGAC
>NW_011888784.1:2209837-2233943 GCF_000151845.1 Pteropus vampyrus | reverse complement strand
ATGTTAATTGTAATACTATATGTGTACATATATATTTGTGCATATATGTATATTTGAATAAGTACATATTTCTATATCTGAGCAAGTTCTATGAGATGTAACTTTTTAAAGATTAAGCAAAATAAAACATAATTTAATATGAGAAAGCAACTATTTAGAAACAAGAGGAATAATACATTTTAAGAAGCATCTATTGCATATTCTAGAATAATTGTAATATGCATGTCCTTAGTCACACTATACTTTGCCTTGAATTATGATTGGAGCCACCTCATGAATTCTAATGTCTTTTAAATTATTGGTTTAGTTGAGCTCTGTTTAATATTTACCAAAATGGTGCCATTAGAAATGTGGCTAACTTTTTAATTCCATTTCTAATTTACCCTTCTGTGACTTTAGAAAGAATTCGGGTCCTTTCTGTTCCTCCTCCATTACTCAGCATCATCTCTTGTCTTACTCAGCAGGGATGGGGCAGCACAATAGTCTTAAACCAAATGTTCAAGTTGATTTTTGATGCATTTTCTTAGCTACTAATCTTTCTGGGTCCTACTAATTTCATTATGAATTTTATCCCCCCAAAAAAATTCCTGGGTCTCCTTTAAAGCAGATTTAGTTCCACATTTAGTTTTTGCTGGAGAATTTGGTCTACATAGATTTTCCAGGTCTGATTGCCAGTCCAAATTACAACTTTCAGCTCAGGTAAAGAGCACAATGGACCACCAGGTAGAATTCTGCGCATCTGTTGTAGAATCCTAAAGAGTTTTTGTTTGGCAGGATTGTCCATTCCGGTGGCTGGTCATGTGTTTCTAAAATACTGATATCAATAAGGCTTTTGTCATTATCTCCTCTTCAAAAATGTCTTCATCTACTTTTATTTGAATTAACTAAAGTCCACACTCTATTCATATTTGCTTAGGTTTCTTTTTTTTCTGATCCAGGATCCCATTCAGGATACATCGGATTTAATTGTGATGTCTTCTTAGGTTCTTACAGACTATGACAACTTCTCAGACTTTATTTTTGATGGCTTTGACAGTTTAAGGAGTAATGGTCAAGTATTTGGTAGCTTATCCCTCAATTTAGATTTGTTTTTCTCTTGTTTAGAATAGAGTTATGAGTTTTCGGGAGGAAGATCATAGCGGTAACAGAAATTCTCATCACATCCCATCAAGGAACATAATACCAAATTGACTTATCAGTTGATATTGACTTTGATCAAGGCTGAGGTAGTGTTTGTCAGCTTTTTCCTCTGCAGAGTTACTCTTCCCTGCCCGGCCCCGCTTCCATGCTGTACTGTTTAGAAGGAAGTCACTATGTCCAGCCCACACTTAAGGAATAGAGTTACCTTCATCTCCTTGAGGAGAACTATGTACATAAACTATTTAGAATCCTTCAGGTCAACAGATCTGTTTCTTTTCCCTTAATTATGTGTTTATTCAATCATTTATTTATGTTAGTATAAACCATGGATATTTATCTTATACTTTGGGTTATAATCCAATACCACTTTATTTATTTTGGTGCTCAAATTATTCCAGCTCTGGCCATTGGGAGCTTTCGCAGTTGGTTCTTGTATTCTACTGGCATACCCTGTTGTTGTGGGTTTCTTTTTCCTTTTTTATTTTTTAAAGTACTTCCTTAATTTATGGTACTAGAAGCTGCTTCACTCTCATTTTCTATATTTCCTTCACCAGTCCTAGAATCAGCCGTTTTTCAAAGAGCCATGATTTCTTTTATTGCAGAATGGTATTAGAAACCCATGAGGTGTTGTTTCTTTTAAGTCATCTCAGCTGACAGAGCAAAGAAATATATTTTTATATAATAACCCATGTATATGTACCTATTTATAAATATTTCTATAGTCAACCCTCTGTGTTTTTATTAAGTTAAACATAAGTTTATACTGATGTCACCAACTCTAATATCCATTACCGCATGGATCATTCCAGACTTCTCTCCTTATCTGTATCTCCCACTCCGACAGTGAGAAACCTGGCTCCCACCATCTGCCATCCATCTACTCAATCGTTCAATTCCATGTATAACAGTATCGGAATTAACTCATATTCCTTTGGAAAAACTTTATCAGTGATTATGTGCAGGTTCTTCTGCCTTCAGACTTACAGTGTCTGCTTATTTCCAAAGTTGCTTCGGTCAATACCTTTCCCCCACCCTCTTCAGTGAGATTATGTCATAAACTCGTATTACAGATAGTTTGTTCACATTATGCATTTCCTCCTGTGATCCCTTGGCTCCCTTCATAATTTTTGAAAAATGTGTCTTCTGTCAATTTTATATTTAAAATAGTATATGACCCATCAAAATACTGCTAATTTCCTGCACATTTTTATCCTAAGGTTGGCCTTTTCTGGCACAAACACATAAACATGTTAATACTTCTTTACCTGAAAAATCAAGTACAAAGGATATGCTCTCTGTATTAATCAGTGTTCTTAGTTGTAGTCAAGAGAATCTACTCTGGTAGTTAGAATTATAATAACAATATATAACAGTAGCAACAACAATAATATAATGACTGACATTAATATGTTTACTGTGTGTCAGGCTGTATTCTAAATAAATGCTTTACATATATTAATTCCTTTATACCCCACAACAACCCTGTAAGATAGCTTCCTATTTGTTCCAATTTTTAGATAAGGAAACCAATGCATAAAGCAGTTAGATAACTTGTCTGAGGTCACACAATTAGCAAGAGATAGAGCTGGCACGAAGCCAGGCTGCTTTCTCTCACTCTCGGAGTTATTGGAAGGGCCAAGGGATAACTGTAGGTCGCACAGAACCGTTCCTGGAAGCACTCTGCAGCAACGGCCTGGTAAAGAAGCTGCTGCTGTTAATCTCAGGACCACACTGCCCCAGCCATGATTGGAAAGTGGCCTCTGCTGCCGCTACCCTTGTATCCAATCACAGAATCATGTGGCTTCTGCCACTAGCCTAGGCTGCAGAATAAAAATTTCATACCTGCCATTTCTTTGTTTCCAAGTCAAAGGCTCTTGCAGGGGGGTCTGATGAGAGGAACTTAAATCACATGTCAGAATGTTAGTGTACCAGAAGGCTGAGATTTGTATTTATTCTATTAAGGCCATTATATCCTTGTGCTATTGAAAGGGGGGTAATGGTAATTATTTTTTGTATTCAGTCAAGCAACAAGAATATAAAACATAATGTGCTTTTTTTTTTAAAGTGGCTTAAGGTTCACAGCAAAATTGAGGGGAAGGTACAGAGATTTTTCATATATCCCCTGCCCCCACACAAGCATGGCTCCCCCCATTGTCAACATCCCCATCAGAGAGGAATATTTTTTTACAGTTGAAATCTACATCAATATATCATAATTACTCAAATTCCATAGTTTACATGACAGTTAACTATTGGTGTGATATATTCTACAGCTTTGGATAAATGTTTACTGATATCTATCTGTCTTTATGGTATCATATAGAGTATTGTCACTGCCCCAAAATTCTCTGTGCTACACCCGTTCATCCCTTTCCCACCATAACCCCTGGAAACCACTGATCTTTTTACTGTCTCCATTGTTTTGCCTTCTTCAGAATGTCATATTGTAATTATACAGCATGTAGCCTTTACATGCTGTATAATTGGCTTCTCTCACTTAGCAATATGCATTTAAAGTTCCTCCATGTCTTCTCATGGCTTAATAGCTCATTTCCTTTTAGTGCTGAATAATATTCCATTGTCTGGATGTACCACAGTTTATCCATCCATTTACTTACTGAAGGACATCTTGCTGCTTCCAGGTTTTGGCAGTTATGAATAACATGTTATAAGCATCCATGTGCAAGTTTTTGTGTGGACATATTTTCAACTCCTTCGGGTAAATATGAAGGAGCATGACTGCTAGATTACATGGTAAGAGTATGTTTCGTTTTGTAAGAAACTACCAAATTGTCTTCCAAAGTGACTGCACCATTTTGCATTCTCATGAGCATTTTATGAGAGTCCCTGTTGCTCCACATCCTTGTCAGGTTTTGGTGTTGTCAGTCTTCTGGGTTTTGGCCATTCTAATAGGTATGCGGTGGTATCTCATTATTGTTTTAATTTGCATTTCCCTGATGACATATTATATGAAGCATCTTTTCAAATGTTTATTTGCCATCTGTATATCTTCTGTGATGAGGTGTCTGTTAAGGCATTTCACCCATTTTTAAATCGGATTGATGTTTTCTTATTGTCGAGTTTTAAGATTTACTTGTATATTTTGGATAACAATCCTTTATCAGATGTGTTTTTTGCAAATATTTTCTCCCAGTCTGATACTTATGTTCTCATTCTTTTGAAATTGTCTTTCATAGAGCAGAAGCTTTTAATTTTAATGAAGTCTAGCTTATCAATTATTTGTTTCATGAACTGTGCTTCGATGTTGTATCTAAAAAGTCATCACCATACCCGTATTTTTCTCTTATGTTGTCTTCTAGGAGTTTTATAGTTTTGTGTTTTACATTCACAAATATGATTTATTCTGAGTTAACTATTGGGAAGAGCATAATGTCTGAGTCTAGATTCATTTTTTTGTCATGTGGCTGTCCAATTGTTCAAACAGCATATGTCAGAAAGACTATCTTTGCTCCACTGTATTGCCTGTGTTCTTTTGTCGAAGGTCAGTTGACTATATTTTTGTGGCTGCATTTCTGGGCTCCCATTCTGTTCCATGGATCTATGTGTCCATTCCTTCACCAATATCACATTGTCTCAGTTAATCACTAGAGTAATAGAGTAAACACTGAAGTAATCACTTTAGCTTTATGGTAAGTCTTGAGGTCAGTCCTCCAACTTTGTTCTTCTCCATTATCGTGTTGGCTATTCTGGGTCTTTTACCTCTCCATATAAACTTTATAAGAAGCTTGTTAATATCCATAAATAACTCACTGGGATTTGGATTGGGATTGCATTGGTTCTATAGATCAATTTGGAAAGAACTGACATCTTGACAATATTGAATCTATCTATCAACATGGAATATCTTGTCATTTATTTTTTTATTTTGTTAATCAGAGTTTTCCTCATTTTGATCTAGTACATATTTGTTAGATTTATGCCTAAGTATTTCATTTGGGGGATGCTAATGTAAATGGTATTGTTGCTTTTAAAAACAATGTTTTTTAATTCTTATAACAATCTTAGGTCTAGATAGGGAAACTGAGGTACACGAAAGTAAGATAAAATTTCCAAGGTCACACAGCCACTGAGTAGAGAAGCAAGATTTTGTACCCACATAGTCTATTGATAAGAATTTGAGCTTATAACAACTCAGTAATTCTGTCTCTCTAGAACAATTTTTCCAGAAAGTAAGGTAATGCAAAATAATGTCTGGAGGGGAGAATGTATATTTTTTCTGTTAGATTTCTTGGTAGATTAGCTATTTTAGCTGAGTCCTGTCTCCCAAACTTTAAGCCCACAGACACAACCTCCTAGACTCAATACCCCCCATGCCTGGGTGCTACACCTTCCAAGCTGGAAAATATGACCAAGGTCCCTGAGGACAGATGGAGATCATGGAGGAGAGCCTCTTACACTTTCTTGCCCACAGTGGCATCTGCTTCTACAGCTCTGGCTATATGTTATGAAACACTTTAAAATATTCAAAGTGCTTTAAAAATTTTAAATCTTATCACTACTAGCAATAATTTTGAAAGGACAGAGATGGTGTTTCCTTATTACTTTTGGCTTCCCCTGCAGTATTTGCTACCAATAGGTCCTTAATCACTCCTTATAACAGGAGCGAATTAAAAAAAAATTTGTGAACTGGGGCCACGGCCTGCTGTAGGCTGCAATTTGCCTGAGGCCTCTGCTGGCCAATCTTGAGTTTGCTTCTTGGGAGACAACGATGAGGCTGCCATAGAATCAATAAATGGAGAAGGAAGTGAATGGTGTCATGAGATTTGCTGTCCCTCAGTCACTGTGTGAGGTTTAGAAGTCAGCTGGGAGTAAGAACTTACTCAATTGTCCATATGTGAATTATTTCCTTTTTCGGGCCAAACTCATCTTATTTAGCCACCTGCCACCCAGCGGCCCTTTGCACGACCTTCTTGCCATCAGCTGCTATGTTCCTGGGAAACACTGACCGATCTTCATATTGATCTCAGTGAAGTGCAGTCAGGAAGGAATTTTGCTGGCTACAAAACTTACAAAAGGCATAATTAATTAGCCAGGTATACATGGATTTTGAGTTATCCTGTTTTAGATGATCTGTGCCACTGCGCACCTCCATTCCCTTCTGCTACACGATTAACCTGCAAGGCAGAGGGCACCTTTTTAGTGAACTCCCATGCAAAGCACATTTTACAGAGCTGCCATCCTCCATCTGACTCTACTCTCTCCTCCCTTTGCACTTCAACTTTCTTTACTCCTTTCCAGTGCCAGGGGAGGATTCTTCAGTGTGTGGCAAAGGTGCTCTAGTCTCACTTCAAGGACTGGGACAGACTAAAACTTTTACAGGTCATGTGCATTAAAATATACTGCATAATTTACTGTATTACTGTTCCCCAGTATCTGCTCTCTCCTTCCCTACAATAGGATATGCAGGCCCACCCATGGCCACATGACTCACAGTCTTCCTGCAGGATCAGTCTACTTCCCTCTTTGCTTGGTCATGTGACATACTTTGGCCAGTGGAATGTAGACCATATGCTGTGTGAACGGAAGTTCTCTTGATCTTTTTCCCTCTTCCATAAGTATGGTATATCCCAAATGGGGGCTCCTTCTTCAGCCTCGGTTCTGGAAAGAGAAGACATGAGGACCTGGGCTGGGAAGAACCATAGCAAATAACCTGTAGCTGCCAACAGTGAATACGAGCCAGAAATAAATGCGTGTTATGGTAAGCCACTGGGATTTTAGGGCTTTGTTGCAGTAACACTGAACCGATACTTCCATGTGTAACTTGAAATAAGAACTATACTAAAGATTGGGGTGTCCAAAAAATTATTATTTCCCTCCCCTACAATGCTTACTTTGGTGGTTTATTGGGAATCATCTCATATCAATTTATTTCCAAAATTCGTTTCTGCATTTTGTTATTGTCCTCGTGTGGGGTACTTGAAGCATGAGCTCAGTCTCCCTCTTGAAGAGTCGTGAAGAACCCATGTTTCAGTGGACAAAAGAAGCTCTGCCTGGGAAATCAGGAGACCCAGTGGGTTATGTATTAATCGGCTCTTTGTGATTTTTTGGGTAACTAACAAAACCTGTTAACTCAGATGTTTCATCTTTAAAAGAAGTAGCTTAGACCAAATAACTTAAGGTTTGATTCAGCTATAAAATGTATAAGGTTTGGGGGACCAATAAATAATGCTCCACTTTCCCACTCATGTTTGGGACCTGTCGTAACAGAGCCACACTCTGGAATTGTAGACAGTGGAGATCAAAATAGGTTTTATTGTGATCAAAGCTCCCCCAGAGGACATAACTCAGCGTGCAGCTGAAGGACCTGCTAACTCTCCTCTGAAATCAACTTTCCCCCCAAACGGTGGGCCTGCTCCTGCCACATGCCAGGGCTGCGTGCAGACGGGGCAGATGCCCCTTGTGGAGTAAGGAAGGGACCAAGCCCAGGGCGGTCATCTTCTACTCCCAAATCTTCCAATTGGTTAAGTCCCCCTTCTCACTCTCTGTTGGGGACAGTGAGTGGAGACCAAGGCAGGGGTGCTCTGGGAGGGGAAGGTCTCTTCACACATGAACATACATCCCTGGGAAAGGGGGTCCCCCACCCCACCTCCCATCACCCCAGAGAATTCTGAGTCTGTGATGCTGAAGGAGGTTTCAGATCAGTGGAAGGAGCGCAGGGCAGGAAGGCCTGTGCTTTTGGCCTGAATTCGTCACTGACTTCTGTAATCCCAGACAGATCGATTCACGATCTCATGCTACCTACCAGAAAGGGTTGTTCTGTGACTCCAGTGAGATAATATGTGTGAAATGTTTTTAAAATTATAGAGCACCTTTGTTAGAATTATAAAGTAAGATACAGTTGAAGTGGAAAGCATGTCCTATTGACTTGTGGAAATTAGGGATTGGGTAATATTTCTAGCCCTAATTTTAGCTTCACTAGCAAGAAAACTGAGTGTCCCACTCAGGGTTCTGGACCCCCATCCAGGGCTCTCTTCATGGCACCATCGTATAAACGGTTCCTGAGTCAACCTACTCCTGGAAATCAAGAACTCAGCTTCTCCAGAAACTGGATCTTGTTTAAACTTCCAGATCAGCCTGAGGCAGAGTCTACTATAATCCCGTGAGCTATGTAGTCACTTTCCTCTTGGACAGGAACTGTAAAAGTGGAAATTCTCCAGTTTCAGGGAAGAGGTTATCTCCAGGCGCCATCTCCTAGGGAGAGCAGTAACTCAATTGCAGGGAGGTGATATCCCCGGGCGCCAGCCCCAGGGGGAAGCGCAACATTCCAAGGCAAAGGTAATAAAACTGTCTATTAGGCCCTGTTTGCTGGGAGTTCCCCTGAATACATTTATCTGTGTACAAAGAGTTAACGACTAACTTCTGCTTCTTGTATGTAATCTGTCATTCAAAGATGTAGTAAAAAAACCTTATAAGCAGCCTGCTTGGAAAGCTTGGGGCTGATCTCTAACCCTGCATGGTAGAGTCAGTCGCCAGCCGGCTAATAAAGGCTCATAATTAATCTCAATTGGCTCCGTGGGTCTCAGAATCATTCGCGCCACAACAGAACATGCAGCGTCCCTTTGGGGTGCTCTCTACCCTCTCAGGGATGTGAGTGAAGGCATCTTTGTCTGGGCTGGGCTGGTCCGCCAAGGAAGAGCCAGCAGCGGGACAGCCACCCGGATGCCCTGGGCTCTGCCTTCGTCCAGCTCCCCACGCTGCTCTTGGCATTGTCGTCAGTTTAGTTTTCCGAAGTGGGTTCCTCAGATTGCCACTTTGCCAAGAGAGTCCATACTCAAAAAGTGTCTGTGTTCATATCAGTTCGGGAATTGCCGATGTAGAGTCGCCCTCAGGGAGAATGGCGATGTCCCTGAATATACCAAAGGCCTTAATAGTCCCATAGCAAACAGAGGTTGTTTATTATTTAATGTGATTTAACCCAAGGTTCTCAAAATGTATTTTCCATTTAAACACTTTTTTTTTTTTTTTTTTTTAAGGACCATCTACCAACATCCTGGTTTCTTGTGGTGAATGAATCTAACTTTCAAACCCACCCCACTTTGCCCCAAATATGGAGGTTTGAGGAGATTTCTCAACCTTGGCTATGCATTAGAACTACTTGGGAAGCTTAGAATACTTCTGATACAGAGGCTGCCCCCAAACTAATTAAATCACGTCTCTGGGGGCGAGTCCCAGGCATCTGAACTTGGAGAAGCTCCCCATCCTGAGTGGTTCTAATGTAAAGCCAAGGCTGAAACCCGCTGGGTTAGAGGAAATCACTTTGACAATGACATTCATTGCCATAGCCTGCCAAGGTCAGGTGAGTTAACCTTTCACATAATAAGGCCAGGCTTATTAAGTCACAAGAAATAGGAAGAATTTAAAATTTCTACGTTAAGCGGAAATGTCTACTGAAGGAGAAGCTATTAGTTGCAAATGTTTACTACATGCCACATAAGCATGAATTCCAAAGGGGAATTTCAGCCTGAATATAGGGACAGTGCCTAACCCCCAATGCCTTCCCACAAACCTGCCTCCTGAAATTCAGGATTATGCAAATAAGCCCCCAAGGCCTGCTTTGAGCATCTCAGAGTTCCCCTAGGCAAGTATGTAAATGAGAACAAAATAGCGGCTCCAGTTTACAAGTGTAAAGTCAAAGTCAGCTTTATTCTGTGCTGCTTTTCTCTGCCTGCCTTCTTACCTCAGTCTCCCCACCTGGAAAAGACGCATGCTTGGTTTTATGCACCAAGGAACTGTAATGACGCTGAGTTAAGCAGCTGCTGGTTAAGAATCCTGTTACATTATTGTTCCCTACACTGTATTAGACACAAAAAAACATATGTCTGTGGGCTTCGGGAGGAGGCATGAGGCCTGCAAGGCATAGCCTCAAATGGAAGAGGCAGAACGGAAAATCTGCACCCTCACTCATCATAGAATTCCTAATCTGTTGTTTATCATTCAGGATGCTCCACCTTTCGGATGCAATGTAAAACAGACAACCTGGAATTAAAACAAAGAAGCATCTAAAGGGCGTATCTCTTGTCTTTTCCAGTGTGGAACTGATGGTTTGTATCAGGGTCCCTTAAGCCTCCAAGATGAATGAGAGGGACGGAGGTGGATGAGGTCAGGGTGATTTACATATTTGCAGCCACCATTGCTACCATTCCAGTGCTGCTCTTGGAGGAGCAGGTGATTGCTTCCATCAGTATTCTTGGTCCTTTATACATACAGGGACATACAACAATACACACAAATGGCCTTACTATTCCTCAAGCATTCTATAAGGCGCCATGCATACATATCCCATTCAATTTTTACAATACCAGTGAGGAAAGTATTATTAGCTCCATTTTCCACCAGAAGTGTAGAGAAGTCGAGTAACTTGCTCAGAGTCATAGCTACCGAGCTGCAGAACTTGGACTTGAAGCCCTAAAAACTTCGGCCCACCAGCTGCCTCCCAAGTGCTAAGTGGCGTTCAGTGTGTTTCTAGGTCCCATAATGTTTTTTCATCTTCCCATTTGCCTCCACGTTTCTTAAACTGTCCTGGTATTTCTTAGAATGCCTCGAATCCCATTTTCCTGCCCACTGCCTCTTCTTCTGCCTCTTTGAGAACTGGAAATTTAAGGTGCTCACGCCTTCCCCACAGGGGTGTCACATGACTGGTGACGAATAGTAACATAAGGAATGACCCATGGAATAAGGTCTTAGCAGGTTTGCAAGGGGAAAGACTGCAGAGCTCAGAATCCCCTTGGGCCAAGAATCTCATCCTCCTCCTAGAGAGGAGGGAGGACAAAAATGGGAACAAATACAGAAAAATTTGTTGGGGAATGCGGAGAAACAATCTGGGAAGTTCAGTGCTTCATGGCTTTTGTTTTCTTTGAGTAGTCAGAGGCACCGTTTCCTGTGCTAACTCCTTTTAGGTCTGGTTTCATTTGAATCTCTGTGCTTATCCTGCACCAGTGTTTTGAGCAAGACAGGTTTTGAGGGCTCCCTGCCATACTTCGTGGAAGGGAGGCCCTGGCTGGGAGTTCTGAGTTCTGCTATTTGGTGGACTGAATATTACACCCTCCGAGAGGAAAGGGCAGTCAGCTTCCCTAAGGGAATCTATAAAGAGACTTAGAATTTTATTTACTAGATCATAGTAAACTATAACAGATATGTCTCACGCTACCAGGAAGAGAGAGAGAGAGCGTTTCCAGATGATTAGTGACTTGTCTATTAAGTACCAACTTAAAATAATCAACCATTTTGGATAAACTACTTCTATACATTGAACTCTTTCTCTTGAAAGGGGCACAATAAACATAAATGAACATTTTCTTGGGCCACTTATGGACCAAGATTCTCCTTATATCCATGAAAATCCCACTGGGCTGTGATGCTCGGAGGATCTCTGGGGTATTAGTTTCAGAGTTGCTGAGTCCTCCATTAAATGGCTTAGGAATATGCAGTATTATCTGGCTCTGAGTTAGCATTTGTAGTTTTTCTGTCTTCTCCCCATGGTCATGCTCTGCGTAGTGTGTAAATATGCCTGTATGTATGCATAGATAGAGAAATCTATATAATGCATGTTGCTATGAATTTTAATGGCAAATTATTATTATAATAAATATTATTTCTCTCAAAATTGTAATGAGCTTCATGGCCTCCTTGTCTTACCTTCTTTAAGCAGATACAATCATAGATACAATCCGAGAGATGTCTACGGACAGCTTGATGACTGTACAACTTTTTAATTGGTTTTCTTTTGGTACCAACAAATGGAGGCTGCCATCTTTCTTTGAATAACTCCAGGGTTTCATGCCAGGAATTGATTCTGTAATCAGTCATTCTGGTAGCACTTTAAATTAATGTTCTCACATATGGATTTAATTGGAACTTAATAAGACAGCGCATAATAAGTAAAAACCATGTGATACTAAAAACATATTTACTAAAGATTAATCATCATTGAGATACAAATCTATTATGCAGAAACCCCAATAAATATTTTTAGAATGTTAAGTCATATATAAACATTTTGTATTCCTTCAAGTAAATCCAGATCTTTAGCTTCATTTGTTATTCTCTCTTCTAAGTAAACATAGATGTTTACTACAACTAAATTCATTTCCATCTTATACATTTGGTTCAGCAAAATTCAGCTCAGGGAAAAAATATCCTCAAACTTAATGTAAAGCCTACTTTCTCATTCAGTAAGTCTGAGGTGGGACCTGAGAATTGCATTTCTAACAAGTTTTGTGGTGATGCTGCTGGTCTGGGGACCACACACACTGAGATGCTCTGATGCCGAGCATTGCTTTGCTTTAAGATTAAAGGAAGACTTTGGTTTCCTCTGCCCTTCCAGGATGTGTTGCAGCATCTGAAGAACACACAAAATTCTGCCTCCCCTGCCCCCGCTCTTGTCTGCGGTTTCACTTTCTATGGTTTCTATTACCCTTGTTCAACTGTGGTCAGAAAATAATAAATGGAAAATTCCGGAAATAAACAACTCATAAGTTTTAAATCGCATGCTGTTTTGAGTTTCATGGTGCAATCTCTTGCTGTCCTGCACTGTCCTGCCCTGGATGTGAATCATCCTTTCGTCTGGCCTCTCCTGCTGTAGGTGGTCCCCACCCATTAGTCACTTAGTAGCCATCTTGGATGACAGGTTGACCATCTTGGTATGATGGTGCTTGTGTTCAAGTCACCCTTAATAACGGCCCCAAAGTACAACAGTAATGATGCTCGCAATTTGGATATGCCAAAGAGAAGCTGTAAAGTCCTTCCTTTAAGTGGAGAGGTTATGTATGTAGAGGAGAAAACAGTATATATAGGGTTTTCTGCTCTGTGGTTTCACGCATCCACTTGGGGCGTCTTGGAACATATCCCCACGTGGATAAAGGGGGACTACTGTATCAACCAAATAAACCATCAAGGGGCAAGGTTTCATTTCAGAATTTTTTTTTTCCATTTTGCCAGTCCCCAGGGACAAAATAAGCAACTGTCAACAAGGACATCGTTTCGAGGTGTTGAAAAAGTCTTTCCATCCCTTAACATATGATGCCACGGGGTCACTGATGCCTGCGCTTCCATAATTATGACTCAGTCCCTTTGCCTTGAACAAATGAGGCTTTGCTTTTAAAATGTAAGGAACAATCATTGATTTAACACCTAAATGCTCTGTAGCCATTCTGAGCTTAAAATCAGTGTTCTGTTTGTTCTTCCTTCAGTGTGGGCATGTCCGGTGTCTTCACGGTGTGCAGGAGTGGCCCCTCCTTACCACAGTCAGGAGCTTTGTGTGTATTTGTGTAGGAATTTTGCTCTTTTATTGTAGAAGCAAAGTCACTGTTCTTGTACCTGAAGCAGACTCTACTCCTGGAAAAAGAGGTGAAGTTGAAAACAGATTTACTCATGGAATAAAGGTCATATTTGGAAGATTTACATTATTGATCAAGGAATTTATATCCAACTTTTAAAATGTACACCCACAAGCATTATACGTAGCAATTAACACGTAAGTACAGTATACAGTTTAATCAAAGTCCATAATTTGTTCAAATAGACAATAGAGTATCAGTTTCAGGGTGATCTTAGACATCCAATTCAGGAGAATAATATATTGTTGTGCTTTGTAGTATCTTCCCACTGTATTTCCATTACAAGCACCAGAAAAGGCAAAACAATATTCTTGTAATAAGATATGTTCAACTCAGTTTAAGAACTTATTGCCCAGAATACCCACTGTGTATAAGACAGTCTGCTGTGCGCTGCAGGGGTCTAAACAAGCTTGATGATTTCAATGAAGTCTAGTTGGTGTAATAAAAACAGAATAAAAATTACTTTAATCTTAGACAGACTACTGGCAGCATCAGAAAAGAAGTACACATTATTATAGGTTTTCAAAGGAGAAACAGCTAAAATCTACTTGGGGAAACAAAGAATCCCCTTTAAAGGATTCAGTGTAAGCACAACAATAAAAGCAAAATCACTTACACTAATGTAGCCTTTTGTACCATATGAAACAGTTTTACATGTATCATCTCATTTGACTCTTGCAAGATGGAGGCCAGTGATTCTCAAAGTTTGTTCCCTAGACTAGTAACATCAGCATCTCCTGGGAGCTTGTTAGAAATGCAGATTCTCAGGCCCCACCTAGCGAATCAGAAAACCAGGAGGTGGGACCTACCCAGCAACCCGTGTTTTCATGGGCTCTCTTCTCTCATCCTAACGCATGCTAGAGTTTGGAACCACTGATGTAGAGTTCTTTTAGTTTTACAATATTCTTTTGATGTCATATAATGATAAGGTTAAGAGTTACTGACGTTGGATTTTGCCAGATTTTTAGAACTATACCAGGAAACCCAATTCCAAAGTTATTTTAGGTCGAATGTGTAACTTTTTTTTGAATTGCATCTCAAAGAATGGGTAGCATTTTCACAGGTGAGGATGGTTGTGCATTAGGGGGTATTTATAAGGCTGCGGTTATTTCAACCAGATTGAAAATTATCTTTGAGATTTTGAAAAGCATATTTGTAGAAACTTTGGCTTTAGAAATATGTCCTTGGGTGTTTATTTTGTTCTGTCTTTCTTATTTAATAAATGCATTTAAAAAGTCATGTCGTAACTCTTTGTATTGCATTTGGGTTGGAATTCATTTCCTCCAAATGTTTGAGTCTTTGCAAGCCTTATGTGGCTTTTTTTTTTTTTTTTTTTTGCTGTGTTACTAATCCTATTTCTTTATTTCAAAAGAAGACACATTTTTATTTGTAAATTACTCATAATAAGGAATCAGAAGCTCTTGATGAGCTTCCGCACATGCAGGAATTTTATGGATATGGTCTTCGATTAGTGCGAATCAGAATGGCCAGTTCAGGTAGACTGAGGCAGGAGGCTCTCATGGGATATCTTGAGCATTGTCCCAACTTCTCACCTTGAGGTTTTGATAACTTGGACAAAGATTCTCTAAGATAGAGCCTTAAAAAAAGGGAATTAACTCTCGGTTACTTCACCAGAGCACTTTGATATGAGATAAAATATGTCCTGATTTAAGTTTTCAACCTGACAATTGCATGTTGGTGTTGACTTTTATAAACCATAGTAAAATTTTAAACCTTGCTTTATTTTATTTACTTTCTCACATATAGCAAAATTAATTCCTTGTGATGTACCATTATATGCATTTTGACAAATGTAGGTAGTTTTGTAACCACCTTCACGGGCGAGATATAGAACAGTTCCATCACTTTAAATGTCCCCTCACACGTCCCTTTGACCTGTGTACATCCCAACCTCTGGAACCAGGATCTGGTTTTTGTCCTTATAATTTTGCCTGTTCAAGATGGTCTTATAAATGAAATCATATGGAAGGTAGCCTTTGAATCTGGCTTCTTACACTTGCATAATGCATCTGTGTTGAAATTTGAAATTTATCCATGTTGCTATGTAATCAATAGTTTATTATTTATTGTGGAGTGGTATTCCATTGTGTGGATGTACCAAAGCTTGTTTATCTATTCAGAAAGTATTGGACATTTGGTCATATCAGTTTTTGGCAATTACACAGTTTGTGTGTGTGTGTACAGTTTCTGTGTGAAGATAAGTTTTCATTATTCTTGGATAAATATCTAAAAGTGAGATTACTGAGTCTTATGTTATGGTAAGTATATGCTTAACTTTAGAAGAAACTGCCAGTTTTCCAAAGAGGCTGTGCCATTCTGCATGCCCACCAGTAATGCATGAGTTTCTAATGCTCCACATCCTTGCCAGTATTTGGTATTGTCTTTACAATTTTTTTAAAAAAATTAGCTATTCTATAAAGGTATGGTGGTGTCTTATTGAGGTTTTGACTTGCATTTCTCTAATTACTGAAGATGTTAAGCATCTATTGATATACTTGTCATTCATATATTTTTTTGGTGAAGTATCTGTTCAAATCCTTTACTCAGTTTTTATTAGGCTTTTGTTTTCTGATGATTGAGTTTTGAGAGGTCTTTATATATTCTGGATATGTCCTTTTTTAGAGATGTATTTTACAAATAATTCTAGCAGGCATTTGAAGACTTAACACTTTACTTTCTCCTTACTCTGCGATAAGATACAAACCTCACTGTCGAGTCCTGAGTTGCGGTGCTATGGTATCACCTGGTCCATGTCTGCATCACGAGATGATCTTCAAGAAGCCAGTTCTCTCACAGTGATCCCGTGGGAGAGAATTTGTATTCAGGCGGAAGCCAGGAATACAAGGCTCTGGAAATGCTATGCAATGTGTTTGCAGGAGGCTGGGGAAGTAGGAAGGCTGGAACATGTTATACACTGTTGAACATATTAAGAAGTGGTTTGACATCATCCATTTGTGGACCACCCCTTACATCTTATAAATACCATTGAGACAATTGGTAGAATTTCTAGAATTTCTCAATTGGGGTTATGTATAATGGTACAAGAACAACTATATTTGTGTATGTATCAGTGACTATATTAACTCTCCAATGTTGTCATTGCGTAGAAATTCTTTTGAGCACCAAATTGTCTTTCTTTTTGGGAGGGGGCAGGGGAGTCTATTGTCTTATCTTTAGTTACTGATTATTTAGAAAGATAGGTTTTTAATAACACTAGGGCCTGAATCTCACCATCTTTATTCATTTGTAAATATGCCGATGATGATGTGAGGTGAAATTGAACAATGGGCAATGGCTTCCTTGTGAAAAGTAAGTGCTTTATTTTTTTACATGGCCGTTCATGTAACTATCTCCCTTGGCCAAACTTCTCCTTGAATAGTGGTCAATCAGATCTGGCTTTGGAAATAACTGGAGCAAAGCTGCGAGGTGTCACTATCAGTAGCTTATGTACGTGACAGGCCTCAGTGCTTGAAAGGACTTCCATGGGTTCTTCCACAGCTATTTCCAGTTGTGCTGATGCTTTCAACTATCAAGTCCAACAGACAGCTCTCACCAGGGGTGGCACTGAAAAAGCAACGTGTATGGCGCCACCTGCTGGTCATTTCTATCCTATGCCTGAGTGTGCTCCCTGGGTACCGGCATGTTGCTTCAATTCAGTCCTAACCCCAATCTTTGTCATGTTTATATACTTGGACTCCTTTTTTTTTTGTATATTTCTTGGACTAGAGTCTTGCCCTCAACTGAAGCTAGATGGAGATTGAACATGCTGCGTAGCTCTTACCAGCCCCTCTCCCAGGGCTAGTTCTTGTACTTTATGCTTTCAGTACGTGGCTTGGATGTTGTCATTCTGTCTCCACTCTGGGGCCTGCAGGAAGGTCTTTATTCAGAGCGTGGGGCCCTCCCCTTACCTAATGGCCGCCACACTTGGAAGGCAGTACCTATACATTAGTGTTTGACTAATTTCTTGCTTCTCCATGGATCATAGGTGGTGACTTTTTCTCTTTAAAGCCTTGCCGAAAGCAAACCATTTACCACTTAAACAAGAGGAGACTTATTACATTTGATGAAAAGGATAAAACGTTTCTACAGCAATACTCTGCGTATCAGCGAAAGTGCTGTCTCCGCTGTGGGTGAGTCAGCCAACAGCGCCTCCCTAGACATCCATCCCTCTTTTACCCTCACCAGACAGTAACTGTGGGTCCAGCTTTCATCCTCTAGAATGTCATGAAAGGGTATAGTGGATGTATCAGTTTAGGCATGCAGAAATGGAAAATGCATGTGTGTGCATGTGCACATGTATGTTACATGTTAAAAGAGCCCTTGATGTCTGCTAAAGGTCTTAGTGTCTATTTTTGTTACTGTCTAGGGAATCATGTTATCCTCTCGTCTTTGTCCAGGTCATCACTGGATGCAGCGAAGAGCAGAGTCTGAGCTCAGGTTAACCAGACACCTCTGTACACCCTAATATGGACCCTTCCTTGGCCACCCCCACAGCAGTAAGCTAGAGCTGGGTTACTGTTCCTAGTCCTGCCTCTTACTGCTTTCTCTTTTTCCCTATAAGCCTGTGTTGCAAAGGTCCTGGCCGACCTCACAAGGGGAGACTGAACCAATCATTCGGTGTCAGGAAGGGGCACACCCATAATCTGCTTGATCGTCATCCATTCGATTGTCTGTTACTGCATTCCTGGGATCAGGGTAACAAGGTGATGGTATAGCCAGACTTGAGTTTCATTTCTTTTCCTTCATATTTTCCTCCTCATCCCTTTCTTCTGGGCAGAAAAAAGTATGTTTTTGTATTAGAGCCAAAAAAACTTAAAATGTTTGCAAACCACATTTTTTTCCCCATTTAAAATAAAAATAGATTTAATGAAGCCCCTGGACAAATTTAGAGATTCATTACTTTACCCAGAAGAAAAAGATGCAAAATAGTCCTGCTCTTTAGGTACTATAATGCTCATATATGAACGTATTTGTGAAATAAGAATACAGATACAGTTTTCTGCTTTTCATTCTGAAATTAGATCAACGCTTGGGACAGGGGGGACTTGGGTTGCTTGTTACTCTTCATTGTTCTACAGCAAATGTCACTTGAGTCTCTAGTCAAAAATTCAGGTTCCTGCTTTGTCTTCTGAAGATTTGGAGGTAAAGATGAACAATCTGTATATATTTTTAAAACCAGTACCCCAGATGATTCTTAAGGCCTGTCAAATTAGGGGAACACAGTCCTAAAATAACCAAGCTTGCATCTTACAGAGTTGTAGTAGTGTCGAGGGGGAAGGATTCTGGGGGGCCATTGCTTCCCTTGATTTCACAGACACAGCTGCTGGGGTACAGGGAGTGCCTGGCCCTTGTTGAGACCATCCTGCTGACTGGTGGAGTGGCAGTCCCCACCACCCGGGGTCTTGGCAGAGGCATTATTTCCACCTGATTACGTTTCCCATCTAAGTATCACCATGATGGACTCACACGCTCCGTTCAGAGAAGCACCAACAGCAATGTTTTACTCTGAGAGAACTCTCCTTTACATTAATATACAACAGGCAGCTCAGAGAAGGCTCTGCCCCTAATCAGGGTTATCCCACCGCAGGGGGCTGTGCTCATGGCATCGAATGAAGCCTTCTCGCCCGCGCCCAGCGAGAGGCAGGCGGTGCTGGCGATGTTTTGTCTTGGCGACATCTTTCTCTCGAGGGCTTCCCTTGCCTTTCTTTATGTTTGCATCGAGGCTATTAGTCAAATTTAGATTATGAGTCTGTTGGGAAAAAGCTGTAGCTGATTTTGTATTCTGTACACAGCCAAAGAGGGGTCCTCAGAATATGGGGAAAATGATACAAAATTAGCTTTTACCATTGACATTTTAATGGTGGCTTTAGCAGAGTTAAAACAAAAAAGTTAACAGGGTTCGTTAAAAAAGTGTCCTTTGACAGCGGCTCTGATATCTGCACATTATTGCAGGGAAATCTGCTGTCTTCAATGAGGTGGCTCGTTTACTTTTAGGATGCATCTGAAAATAAGGGAAAAGAATTAGCGCTTGTGGAAAAAATCTGTTTATGTTTTTCAAATACATTCATGTATTACAACATGGCATAAGTATCGAGTAATAGGGCTATTCATTCATATTTTTTTTAAACAAATGAACCTGTTTCCATACCCTCCAAAGATGTACTCTTGGAAATTAACTGTGAATCATATTTAAAAAAATCAAACAAAGAAACCGACCTCACTTTTCGATTCTGGACTCTGCATGATCATTCCCTTTACTACTCAAATTCCAGGTGACTTTTAAAAGGGATCCAAGAATCAAATTTGCCTATGAACATACAAGTTTAAAATACTTAAATGCACGTGTCATATGTATTGGTGAAATAATACTCTCTCAGTCAGTTCGGGCTTCCATAACAAAATTTCATAGACTGAGTGGCTTACACAGACAAGTTTATTTCTTACAGTTCTGCAGGCTGAAAAGTCCAAGATCAAGGCCCTGGCAACTCTGGTGTCTGGTGAGAGCCTCTTCCTGGTTTGCAGATGGCTGCCTTCTCATTGTATCTGCACATGGTAGAGAGAGGGATCATTTCACTCATGTCTTTTTTTAAATAAGGGCACTAATCCCATTCATAAGGGCTGCACCCTCATGACCTAATCACCTCCCAAAGGCCCTGCCTCCTAGTACTATCACATTGGGGATTAGACTTCAGCATATAAATTTTGGGGGACACAAACATTCATAGCAAATGAATCCTGACAACAGAAGACCCCTCTGTAATAATACAGGAGAGAAACTATTACTATGTAATCATTCTTAGATTTACGTGTATGTAAGGGAACAGAGACGTGACTATGAAGTCTGCACAGAAATGCTCATACACTTATACAGTAAATAGAAGAAAGAAGAATTAAAACATTTCATCTCTATGAGAAGCAAATACATGCACCTCGTGATTGTCTCCTATGCAGCTCGTGAGAGACTCTTGTGTTAATTTTGGAGGTATGTGCTTATTGTTCCAAGAGTCAGAAGACCTTGCTTTGTAAAATCAAAAGTTCTCTAACCTGTTAGTTTTCAAGGAGTCATCCTAAAGAAGCGAGGGTGGGAAGTTAGCCACATCCCTCCTCAAAGAAAATTCCATTTTCCACTTAATTCCCCTAGCCAATTCTCTGAGAAATACTCTAGCTATGATTTGAGCAATGGCTGTATAATTGGAAGAAGTACGTTCCTTGCTAGGGTGATTATTTGGAAGAAAACACTCATTTGATATATAAGTCTAGGTTTGTTTACTTAAAAAGTCAGTCAGAGTCACAGTTTGCACGTGGGCTGAATTGCTAGATGTGAAAGCTCATTTAAAAAGTTATTTTGCTGAGTCATGCATTCAGTGAAAGCCCGAGGAAGGTAATTAGACAGTGGGAGTCTGGGACAGCGGGAGCAGATGACTCGGTCTGCTCCTGGGAAAGACACGAGGACTGGGCTTGGGGAGCCAAGAATGTGCTGAGCCGTAGAGACGCCTGGGTGTAAACTGAGTTGTTTTACAGACAAGGGGGAGCCCAGACACATCCCCAACCCTGAGGAAGCAACGCTCTTCTGTTTTAACCCTTTGTTTACTTAACAGCTGCGTGTGAGCTATGAGGGAAAGTTCTAAAGCTAAAGAAAAAAGAAATGGCAGAGGATTAGCCAATGAATAGTAAAAATTAAAGTTTTGCCCTGGGTGAAAAGTGACACGGGAGGCTGACTCATTGTTGTCACATGGATTATTGTTCTTTGATCTCTTTGGCTTTTCGGGCCAGCTCTAGCCAGTAGAATTTTCTGTGACGACGGAGATGTTTCATCTCTGCACTGTCCAACGTGGATACTGCCATGTGACTAAGGAACTAAGCTTCTCATTTTATTTAGTTTTAATTAATTTAAATGTAAATAGGCACACAAGGTCAGGGGCTCCCCAATTGGATTGTACCTTAATAAAGAACCCAGTACTTTCGTAGTACTTAGAAAGTACATCTGTTTTTTCTTAGAAGTGAATTTTGCTAATTTATTTTCTTCTTTTACACAGCTATATTATTTACTAGGAACGTAGAAAGTCTGGGTATTTTAAACATTTTTCCCCCTTGTTCCCTGTGGCTGCAGCATTACAGGCGACAAGGTGAGGCTCATTCTCCAGACAGTACTCCAGGGCCGTCCCAGGCTGCCATTTCAGGACTCGATGGTACTCACCCTAACCATGAGCTAGGAGAACAGACACCTTGTCGCAGACAAAGAAATCAACAAGTCACCTTTGTTCCGGTCACTGCCTCTTGTGTCCTTTTCTGAGAAGACATTGGGTGAGTGAGAAATTGCATGGTTCCTCGTGGTTTTCTGGTGCAGAGCTGTCATTCCTGAAGCCAGCAGATGTGCTGTGGGAGCTGTCTTTCAAGGAACCGCATGTGGGCCAAGGCTGGAGGAGGACTTATCTTTTTCAGATACGATTCTTTGCCCCACCACAAAACTGTCAGCTCTGTTGTCTTAATTTGTCTGTGAGATTTAAAATCTCTTCCAACACAGGGCCACATGTTCAGCATATACAGGTAGAACGAAGGAGCAGAATAGTCTTGCTTTTGTTTGAAGATCCTGCTGGCTTTGTTTATATTGCTTAAACTAACTAGAAGGACATTAAGGGATGCTGTGACACAATGTCTTCATTTTCCTAACAACTGTGCCTGAGACTCAGGGAAGGGAAGTACCTTGCTCAAGGTCAGGGTTGAACAGCTGATGCCTACAGAGCCTATACTTAGTTGATTAATTCTCAAGAATGATTTGTATTTGATTATATTTTCTGAATCATTAAAAATGCGATTTATTTGATGAGGGGTAGAATATTTATAATAGTCATCCCAGTCTCCTCCGGAAATTAGAAAAGACCATGGCTTTGCATTTTCTCAGGTCGCCACCTGCAGCGAGCTCCTGCAGTAGAAACTCTTTGCTGGGACTGTAACCCCTGCTTCATGTCATTACTTTAATTGGCATCAGAGTCTTGATGAAAAAAGTCCAGTACCAGGACTGCTGGCCCAAAGTTGGGAAATAAATTCAATAAATGTGACTTGAGCAACCCAGCGTGTTCACCCATCCCAGGGATAACTTGCTGCCTTCACTGAAACTCCTGAACCAGAGGAAAGCCTCACTCCCTCTGATGATTGTTGCTTGTTAGGACTGAGTTGAGTTTCTCGGAGAATCCCACAGTACTCTGCCAAAGCAAAGAGAGGCACAAGCAGTGGGAACTACTTTTTGGGGAATAATCCTGAATACTGCCTCTGGTCTCAGCAGAGCTGATCTCTGGCTGCTCCTGCTGTGAGTTCATGACCAACTTTATTTAGCCTGACTTCTATGAGCGGGTTTATCTTCCCCATCTATTCCTCCTAAGGTCCTCTTCCCTCTTCACTTTCCTGCCTTATTTGTGGCCACATTCCTGGGTCCATGCCCGAGTCTAGCCCTGTGCCCCTGACTAGTCCACCTTACAGCCTGATCCAGTATAGGGTCATATTAACTTTAGGTTTCTCTCTGCCCTCCTGCGCAGTCACCCTGGCCAGTGTGTCTCTGCCACAGAAAGCAGATTCTGATTCTCTGTCCTTCGTTCTGGTCCCAATAAATATTTTTCTAATACTTTTCTGGGTAAAGAAGAAAGATGACTGCTCTGTAGTTGCGCCTCTTTATTTGCCCTGACCCAGCTGCTGGTGAGGAGGAGAGAAAGTGAGCCTGGCCGGGGCCCTTGGCACAGGCTCCCAGGGCCTGGGGATCTTGACGTAATACATTTTTGTTGCATAAAGAGTCATTTTGATTCTCATTTGCATGCATTCTCAAACATTTCCCCCGAGCACTTTCATAGGCATCGTCCTATTTGCCCCTCTTGACCTGGAGTAAAGAACTTTCTAGGTCACAAAGCCAGGTAGGAGATAAAACAGAAATAACCCAGGTATTCGTGCTCACTGCGTTTAGAGGCCTCACGCTGGGCTTTTTTCCTGCTGTGTCTCTGAAACCGGGTTATCCGCACTGCCGTTCTCGTTTCAGTTACTGTCGCCACAGTCCGCCCGTCGCCCAACTCGGAAACCTCTGACGGTCTCACCTTTCATTCCCCTCTTCACCTCCCCACCTGCACCCGGCAGTCGCCAAGTCTTATTGATTTTACCCCCTATTTCTCTCCAGTTCACTCTTTCTCTACTTCTTTGAGTAACGGTGAGGGTATTTCTCATTTAGTCTTTCTCACCTATCATCCGGAAAACTGAAATTGTCTGCCAACTGGGTCTTCCCCACCCCACCCACCAGACAAATTTAATAGGTGCACTGGCCACGCTGCTTTCCGTTTCGCC
The DNA here is from genome assembly GCF_000151845.1 of Pteropus vampyrus. Lineage (NCBI taxonomy): Eukaryota > Metazoa > Chordata > Mammalia > Chiroptera > Pteropodidae > Pteropus > Pteropus vampyrus. Next base: position 2,210,103 of record NW_011888784.1, on the reverse strand, counting down.
CCCGCCTTGTGAAGCCTGTACAGCCAACAGGGCAATGTCCCAGCTCCTGGCAAGTTTCTCTCAGACCTAGTTTACAACACATTCATCATATGGCCTAGATGCCACCAAAGGATCTTTCTATATACTTACTAGGCCTTCCTGAACCTTCGTGCAAGCTTTTTCCTCCCCACCCCCGCTTCTTCTCCCCTCCCCTCCCCTCCCTTCCCCTCCTCTCTCTCTCCTTTTCACAATCTAAAGGCCCACTGGTTATGGCCAAAGGACTCCTC
>NW_011888784.1:2205252-2208607 GCF_000151845.1 Pteropus vampyrus | reverse complement strand
ACATTGGGATGGGATAGTCAAAGATGTTATCCTGCTAATATACACCAATATAGCCATAGTGATTGTTCAATGAGAAGAATACCTCTGTATTGTTGCTAATAAAACCTGCTGCTCTGAGGTCCTCTAGGGACCCCCAGCGGCCCACACCATTTAGTCCATTCACTAGGACCTCTGGCTAGCCATTAAACGATCAATGCCTGCCCCAACAGGGGCCCCCCAGACTCTGACCCTGCACCAGCCCTGCAGCTCTTCACTATGTCAGGCACAGAGAAGGGACAGAGGAGATCCCATTTTAGATTGGGGGTATCTTTTATTGGTTGTCAAATTATACCAAGTAAGCAATCACTCATTCAACTGACACACAGCTCTAGCCTGAAAACATCAGTCTTCATCCTTCTCCAATGGAAAAGGTTTCTACTATCACGGAATAGCCTGTTCTGTGCATTACACGCCACGGTGGGTCGTGATTTTCATCTAACGGGTTGATTCCCAGCCTTGGCTGCATATTTGAGTCTACTGAGGAACTCTTAGAAAAAAATAACAACTACTATGCCCCGGTTAAAGTGGAATCTATTTCGGGAGGTGTGGTGGGGGTGGAGGAGATCAGTGCCCTGACATCATTGTTTTTAAGAGCTCTCTGAGTGATTCCAATTAGTAGCCACTCATCCAACATAGAGGATGAGACCAGAGATTAATATACTGAGTGAATCAGTTAAACTCTTCGAGCCTTGTGTTTCATATCTGTACAATGGTAAGATTAATAACCTGCCTGACAAAATGCTATAGAAATTACACGAAAGTGTAAGGGAGGACACTTTCTGAATGGCAAAGTGCGAAACAATACAAGTGATTTTGGCTGCTACCATATTTTTGCTTTGTCCAACAAATAAGCTTGTAGCCAAGTTGCATGTATCAGTGTTCGAGTGCTTCTTTTAGACTAGCCCCAAATCCTCTGCCTGTTTTTGAGGAGACAGAGAGCAATTTTAAGCACACCTGGTATAATTGTGGAATCTAGTTTGAATGCACATCACCTTCCAACACTGTTTTTAAAAGCCAGGTAAGGTACTGGCCTCAGTAACATCACAGGACCGGGAGCTCTAAAGGTTAATTACAATTGGATGCTCCTATACCATTTCTAATGCCCTACTGTTACATGTCACCCAGTGTCACCTTGTTCTTTTCATGGAGCAGGAAAGCCAATCACCCCCAGGACCTTCGATTCTCTTCCCTCCATTTTAGAAGCAAATACATTTTAGCTTCCAGGATTACACAAGTAGAGAATTGTGAAAACAGTGTTCTAATTCCTTTGTTTGCTGAAATATGCAGGATCTTGGCTAGAGGCTTATGTCTAACAGGTGAAGAAGGCTCACTCTTTAACATCAGACCAGCCTGGCCAGAGACTGGGCCCGAGATTTTTTTTTTTTTTTTTGCATGTACTTAAGCTTTGGGAGGGTAGAAGAAAGGCAGTGGCCTGACATAGAAGCCCAAGAATGCCTCAGCTGATATTCAAGAACAAGCTGTTGTGTGCAGGCACACAAGATGTCTCAGTGCCAGAATGCGGATGTCACAGATCCAAAAAGAGCTCTTGGCAGGAAAGAGCCAATTGACAAGATTTTTTTTCTTTTTTTTCCTAATTAATTCTGATTTTCTGATTAATGAATTCCTATAATAAAAAAAATCAACACAGAAAGAGATAATACATCTAAAGTATTTATAATTATACCTAACAGATCATTATTTAAAATTTTGGAGCATATTCTTTAATTACATATATGTTGCAGAATTTCTAACATGATTTTCATGATTTTCTTCAAATAATGAAATATTATGAACAGCTTTATAATGTAAGGCCAAACAACATTAATATCATCTTCTTTCCCTGTCTCCACATGCACCACACACACACGTGCACACACACCCACACACACACAGAGTGTGCTAAGCACCGTGCTAATATGCTAATTTTTAATTAGAGCCATTTTTGAAAATGGGAGTTTGTTGTTAGTATTATCACAGAATTCCTGGGCTAGCAGAGATAGCCAGCCTTCGTTGGAAAGCCGTTCTGTGCCAGGCAGATTTCAGGTTTGAGTTCGCAGTAATCCATCCCTTAAAGCATACACTGCAGTGTCTGCCTCACCCTCTGCTTCTCATCTTGGAAAACCAAACGAGGTTAAAAATACCTTCCCTCCAACTGATATTAGCTAGAAAGCAGATCTACCAGCAGCTCTGCCATGCTGTTCGGTCCTAGCCGGCTGTGAGAGGCACTAATGAGTAGGAGCTAGGAGAAGACCGCTAGGATGTGTGGCCAGAGCTCCTGGTATCCATCCTTTAGCAGAAGTTCATCAGCAGGTTGGGGGAAGGTCAGTTGCTCTTGCAGTTGCTTCTAGCAACCACAGGCAAGGGCCTACATAGAGAGCCAGGCCTGGCCAGAAATAGAATCACCGTATTGGAAGAGTCGAGTTAGCTTACCGACTGGGTCAGTCTTGTCTCTCTGTATGAAATAGAAGAGACTTGTCAATTTGAGAGATTGTTAGGGTGTCTAAAGTCTAATGGTCCTTGCCCCAAGTCCATATCAGCCTGCCCACGTTTTGCAGTGTGGAATCGCACCGCTAACTCACGGGGCTCTATATGGCTGGCCTTGGAGGATACCTGATGTTCCTGTAGCAGGTCCCTTCCCAGATTCCACTCTTGGTTCACACATTGTCATGATGTGTCCCCAGCAACCAGTAGACATGTCTTAGGAGAGCTGAAGGACATTTATTTTCTTTTAGGCTTGATGCCTTATCCATGTATGGTTCCTTACTTGCCCATGAAAATACATTTATCATCTATTTAATCACTCATTAAAAGATATTTACAGAATATCTGTTAAATACCTCAAGGAATACAGAGAACTGCAGGACCTGATCTTTACCCTAAAGAAACTTCCATTCTGGAGACATAAAACAAACACACATGAAACATCAGAGTTGCTAAGGCAGAGTATGATTGAAGGTAAATTTACATCATATGTGTGAAAAACATGTCAGAACAGAGGAGAACTGATGTAAACCAAATGGGTCTGTAGGGCTTTCTCCCAGAAGGAGGCTCTATTTCAGCTCTGACAAGTGGATGAGACATGCACAGACTGGGGTAGGGAGAGGAGAGATATCTTATTCCTCACACAGAAATAAGCAACAAACATGCCAAATTCATGAGACAGTGAAGAAACCGGACAAATTTGTAGCAGAAAAGTATGTTGGTTACTATCTCTACACGGCATAGATTGGATTCAAATTCTAAAGGAGGAAGGGAAGACAGGAAACGAGGATCTGCATTGTAAGGAGCCATGGAGAGGTAGAGGAGATATATCCTA
>NW_011888784.1:2202060-2205202 GCF_000151845.1 Pteropus vampyrus | reverse complement strand
CCTATAATAAAAAAAATCAACACAGAAAGAGATAATACATCTAAAGTATTTATAATTATACCTAACAGATCATTATTTAAAATTTTGGAGCATATTCTTTAATTACATATATGTTGCAGAATTTCTAACATGATTTTCATGATTTTCTTCAAATAATGAAATATTATGAACAGCTTTATAATGTAAGGCCAAACAACATTAATATCATCTTCTTTCCCTGTCTCCACATGCACCACACACACACGTGCACACACACCCACACACACACAGAGTGTGCTAAGCACCGTGCTAATATGCTAATTTTTAATTAGAGCCATTTTTGAAAATGGGAGTTTGTTGTTAGTATTATCACAGAATTCCTGGGCTAGCAGAGATAGCCAGCCTTCGTTGGAAAGCCGTTCTGTGCCAGGCAGATTTCAGGTTTGAGTTCGCAGTAATCCATCCCTTAAAGCATACACTGCAGTGTCTGCCTCACCCTCTGCTTCTCATCTTGGAAAACCAAACGAGGTTAAAAATACCTTCCCTCCAACTGATATTAGCTAGAAAGCAGATCTACCAGCAGCTCTGCCATGCTGTTCGGTCCTAGCCGGCTGTGAGAGGCACTAATGAGTAGGAGCTAGGAGAAGACCGCTAGGATGTGTGGCCAGAGCTCCTGGTATCCATCCTTTAGCAGAAGTTCATCAGCAGGTTGGGGGAAGGTCAGTTGCTCTTGCAGTTGCTTCTAGCAACCACAGGCAAGGGCCTACATAGAGAGCCAGGCCTGGCCAGAAATAGAATCACCGTATTGGAAGAGTCGAGTTAGCTTACCGACTGGGTCAGTCTTGTCTCTCTGTATGAAATAGAAGAGACTTGTCAATTTGAGAGATTGTTAGGGTGTCTAAAGTCTAATGGTCCTTGCCCCAAGTCCATATCAGCCTGCCCACGTTTTGCAGTGTGGAATCGCACCGCTAACTCACGGGGCTCTATATGGCTGGCCTTGGAGGATACCTGATGTTCCTGTAGCAGGTCCCTTCCCAGATTCCACTCTTGGTTCACACATTGTCATGATGTGTCCCCAGCAACCAGTAGACATGTCTTAGGAGAGCTGAAGGACATTTATTTTCTTTTAGGCTTGATGCCTTATCCATGTATGGTTCCTTACTTGCCCATGAAAATACATTTATCATCTATTTAATCACTCATTAAAAGATATTTACAGAATATCTGTTAAATACCTCAAGGAATACAGAGAACTGCAGGACCTGATCTTTACCCTAAAGAAACTTCCATTCTGGAGACATAAAACAAACACACATGAAACATCAGAGTTGCAGAGTATGATTGAAGGTAAATTTACATCATATGTGTGAAAAACATGTCAGAACAGAGGAGAACTGATGTAAACCAAATGGGTCTGTAGGGCTTTCTCCCAGAAGGAGGCTCTATTTCAGCTCTGACAAGTGGATGAGACATGCACAGACTGGGGTAGGGAGAGGAGAGAGATCTTATTCCTCACACAGAAATAAGCAACAAACATGCCAAATTCATGAGACAGTGAAGAAACCGGACAAATTTGTAGCAGAAAAGTATGTTGGTTACTATCTCTACACGGCATAGATTGGATTCAAATTCTAAAGGAGGAAGGGAAGACAGGAAACGAGGATCTGCATTGTAAGGAGCCATGGAGAGGTAGAGGAGATATATCCTAATGATATCTTTGTGATGAATTTTTCTGGCTTTATTGCTGGTAGTTAAAATTCAAGAGGTGAGTCTCTCTTGGTATTCAAATATCATGGTACCCATTGTAAATTTCCTGGGCCTGAAATGGTCAAGAATAGAGTTAGAATATGTAGTTAATCCCTTTCATAGTCCAAATGAGAAAACCGAGGACCTAAGAGGGAAAGTAACTTTTTACGTTTCATTAAGAAATTTCCCAAGCCCTAGTTGCCTGGTTTGACTTTACTGTACCACTCCTGCCTTCAGTAAGCCCCCAGGTGGCTGCCCATTTTTCCAATGACCACTTATTATATAAGTTTATAAAATAAAAATATTTAAATTAAAAACATTAAATCACCAACAACCCTCTATAACTGTTAATGTAATATTAACATTTTGATTGATCTCTCTTCGAACTGTTTTCTTCATGGATGTGATTATCGGGTGTATAACATATATATTTTCTTCACACAGAACCACAGTTGCATTTGTTCTGTGACTTTTCTTACCTCCCTTTATCATGTGTATCTTTTCACATCACCAAATATAGACTATCATTTGAAATTTTAAATACTGCATTTTATTCTATTTTATAGATGAGCCATACTATTTGAATATATTTTACTGCTGTATTTTTACCTTATTTCCAGTTTCAGCATATGTCCATTTATTTTCTTAGGACAAATTCCAATAAATGGAGTTGCTGGGTCAAAGGATATGTGCATTTTTTTTGAGACTTTTTATACATATAACCAAAATTCCCTCTTGAGGGTTTGAAAAATTTTTAATCTCTCTGAGAGTACAGGTGAACATGCTTTCCTCACACCCTCGTTAGCAGCAGAAACTAACATTTCTGTCTTTTACCATTTGATAGGTAAACCATTTTATGTTCGTTCTGTTTTAATTTGCATTCTTTGGGAACTGGTGAAGTTAAATATTTTTTTCACTATAAATTCATTGGCCATTTGTAGAATAGGGATGTAATCTTTGAGGCCTAATGGGCTCAGATTTTCCATAACATGATGACATTCATGGATCCAGTTACAAGGTTACTAGAAAGACGAACTAACTGGTTTATTAGATCCAGTACAGTTGAGCTGGAGATTATGTGCTGTATTACCCTTCAAGATTTTCTAAATGAATCCACATGGACATCCGGGTGCCTTTATAGTCCTAAGGCTGCACAAGCACTGACTTATACCCCAGAAGTTAACAGCAGAATTCTAGATTGATGTTAACAGAATACTAGATTAATCTTTTTTTTTTTTTTTCCCTACTATTGCCTGCAAACTTGGCCAGATCCTGTGGAAACCCTCTGATACAATTTTTTGTTTTTGTTTCTTTTCTGTGATAGTAATATCGATAGTATTGTTAACGTTTTCAAGTTATTTTTTCCTATAATCACCTGAGTAATACCCTCTTTGCCAACTATAGGCAGTTGCAGCTG
>NW_011888784.1:2198959-2201055 GCF_000151845.1 Pteropus vampyrus | reverse complement strand
CATTCATGGATCCAGTTACAAGGTTACTAGAAAGACGAACTAACTGGTTTATTAGATCCAGTACAATTGAGCTGGAGATTATGTGCTGTATTACCCCTCAAGATTTTCTAAATGAATCCACATGGACATCTGGGTGTCTTTATAGTCCTAAGGCTGCACAAGCACTGACTTATACCCCAGAAGTTAACTGCAGAATTCTAGATTGATGTTAACAGAATACTATATTAATCTTTTTTTTTTTTTCTCCCTACTATTGCCTGCAAACTTGGCCAGATCCTGTGGAAACCCTCTGATACAATTTTTTGTTTTTGTTTCTTTTCTGTGACAGTAATATCGATAGTATTGTTAACGTTTTCAAGTTATTTTTTCCTATAATCACCTGAGTAATACCCTCTTTGCCAACTATAGGCAGTTGCAGCTGATCATCCTTTCCTCGAACACCCTAAATTGTGTGCATGCAAAATAATAGCCACCCATCTTTGTCCAGATACATTTTTCTTATCTAGTCTGGATATCATTCTCTTTCAAATAGTCACTATGGAGATGTGTACAAGATGTGTAAACATACATGTGTATCTATTAATGCCTAAAAGCTTATTCCAATAATACAATCCTCTCACAAGCTTTTGTAACTTTTCAGTGGAATATAAATCCTTTTTACTATAGGGAATCTTGCTCAGAAACCTGGATCCTCTTTTGTGGGGAGAGATCCTCTTCTTTCTAGCTTTGTAACCATTTCTGTAGTATACCTCTAAGATTATCTTATGATTTATTTTCCAGGGACCTGTCTCCCTCATTAAGTGTAGGCATCTTGAGAACCAGGGAATTCTGTTATTCCGTATTACAACACCTGGCACGTAATATCTGATTGATAACTATTATTTGAAAAATCAGTGAGATTCTCACGGGGAGTTGCAAAGAGCTAGGAGCAGGTCTTCGAGTCTTCAGAGGAACTAGAGGGAAATCCAAAGTAGCCTGAAAGAGTAAGGTTTCTGAAAAGAGAGTGACATGGTCAATTTTTGTCTACTCTGCAATTTTGTTCTTAAATGTGATTTCACAAATTAGTAAAATTTCAAAACGTGATACCTGACTGAATAATAAAAAACAACAAAATTTTATCATTTTCTATAAGAAATTTTGATATCCTAAAAGGAAGAGACATACAACATGAGGATAAAGGATAGTTGGTTTTTAATTGGCCATATTTAGCTCATGAAGAAGTCTCTGCACTATCTTTATTGTTCTGTCTTCTCGTTGGCCTTGTGTGGACTTCACTGCACAGTAGCACCAACATGCAGATTGCATTTTAAAACTAGTAGTGTGGCCCCATTTTGGGGATGTGCGAGGATATACTAACTGAATGCAGAGGAATGTCCTCCGACAGATGGACCATGTACCCTCATTCTGATCACAGGGATAAATACTAATAAGAAGATGAATGTCACAAGAAGAGGCTCATGTTCTTCTAATTATTTGTGGGATAAGAGAGAGGCTCGATGCCATACTTTTATTGTCATTGTGTTTTGTGTTAAAGAGCAAATGAAGGGGACGTTTGGGCTCCGTGCTGGATGGGCTTCTAGACAATAGGCAATGCCCTCTACACTACTCACTGACTTGATAATTTTCATCTCAATTGGACAAAAATCCGGGACTCTATTGCAGCCTCGACGTCAGTCATTGCTGTGTCAGAAGCTGAAAACAAACCAAAAAGAGTCTCTGACTTCTCTAAGTCCCCTCGTTTAGAGGAGGGAGCCCAATATTTGGAGGCCTTGAATTTGAATCAAGGGGAAGTCTGAGGAATTACTTATCAGTCATTTCTGGCGGTATTCCCTTTCTCAACATGCCTTTCCTGGGAGTTTGTGGAGACTGGGGAGGAATCCTGGCAGGGGAGGAAAGATGGTCGAGGAAGGAAATGCTCCCATGCTGCATCTACAAGAAGGGCTCTTCATGAGTATTTCTGATACCTTTTTTCTTCTTCTTTGTCTTTGTTTGGGTTCCCCCAGAGTCAGAACCTGATTCCAGGTTTCAAGTGCACACAGTTTAATGGGAGGTGCTAGGAACACGTGTATTGTGCGCAATAGGGAGGAGAGAGACTG
>NW_011888784.1:2195443-2198909 GCF_000151845.1 Pteropus vampyrus | reverse complement strand
CACAGGGATAAATACTAATAAGAAGATGAATGTCACAAGAAGAGGCTCATGTTCTTCTAATTATTTGTGGGATAAGAGAGAGGCTCGATGCCATACTTTTATTGTCATTGTGTTTTGTGTTAAAGAGCAAATGAAGGGGACGTTTGGGCTCCGTGCTGGATGGGCTTCTAGACAATAGGCAATGCCCTCTACACTACTCACTGACTTTATAATTTTCATCTCAATTGTACAAAAATTCGGGACTCTATTGCAGCCTCGACGTCAGTCATTGCTGTGTCAGAAGCTGAAAACAAACCAAAAAGAGTCTCTGACTTCTCTAAGTCCCCTCGTTTAGAGGAGGGAGCCCAATATTTGGAGGCCTTGAATTTGAATCAAGGGGAAGTCTGAGGAATTACTTATCAGTCATTTCTGGCGGTATTCCCTTTCTCAACATGCCTTTCCTGGGAGTTTGTGGAGACTGGGGAGGAATCCTGGCAGGGGAGGAAAGATGGTCGAGGAAGGAAATGCTCCCATGCTGCATCTACAAGAAGGGCTCTTCATGAGTATTTCTGATACCTTTTTTCTTCTTCTTTGTCTTTGTTTGGGTTCCCCCAGAGTCAGAACCTGATTCCAGGTTTCAAGTGCACACAGTTTAATGGGAGGTGCTAGGAACACGTGTATTGTGCGCAATAGGGAGGAGAGAGACTGGGAAGGGCAGGCACCCAGGGAAGGGTGTGCTGTGAAGCCAGCCTTGCACACTGGACTTTAATCCCATGGGGAAACTCTGGAAAAGGCCTCAGAAGTATCCAGGTCAAGGGATGAGAGATGGGGTATGCCTCCACTCTTGCAAATCACTGATTAAAGGCTGCCCCTGGTAGGGGGTGGGGCGTTAATTATCAGATGACTGTGGTCCACACTGTCTGCATGCAAGTGGTCCTGGTGGCCCCAGACAGCACTCTGATGATCCCGAAGGTGCTGGCTATTGGGCGTGAGGCCAACATGCTCCCATAGAGTAAGGAATCCAAGGCACGCAGAGGGACACCCTCCCATGGATTGGATGCGCTCTCATATTTTACTCTGAGATGAAATTACTGTAAAAATATAAGTGCTATGGGGTGAGGGAAACAAACCAAACACAGAAGAGCTCCAAGTGGAATGAGTCCTGTGCAGATCAGCCACGACCTTTGTAAATGCGGACAGATAAAGAGCAGAGATTAACAGGAGAGGAAGGAAGAGGCACCCTTGCTAATTATATTCATTTCCACTTGCTGCATTTATTTCGTCCTAAAGATTAAATATTTTCTGTGAGAGAGATTGCAAATATCTTTTTCTAATGGTCTCAGGTAAGCTAAATGTTAAGTTTGGGAATTTTTATCCTTGCTTTCTATGTAAAGCTGGAATCATCACTTCTCTTTAGCGGTTCCTAAATTCTCCTTCCTGAAAATGATGTCCACTCTCCAATGTATCATATTTTTTTTTCCATAGTAGGTAACAAACAAAATGCAGTGAACCGGTTATAGAAATTCAACCATATGTATATCCCACAGATATTTATTCAGCATCAACTGTGTGCCGGGCAATGTGTTCGGCAGTAGGAATGAGAAGCAGCAAAGACCTTGTTAAGAATTCACTCAATAATCATTTAGAATATAGTCCAGTGGAACAGTGAGCAATAGAACTACTGACTGAGAGCTCACTTTGCATGAAGAAGAGCACCTCCTGGATACCAGCAGAGTGACCACTCAGCTCTGCTTTCTGGAGGACTCTCCCTGCCAAGCAATACTCAGTTGAAAAACAGAATTTCTTCTAGTCCACCAGTAGTTGTATACTGGTTAGTACTGGACTTCAGGAGGGTGGAAAGCAGGAAACATTGATTTGCCATGCACTATGCTAGATGCTTTCCCATACACAAATGCTTCTGTTGCTTTGGATGGAATATTTGTATTACCCCCTCTCCCAATTTATATGCCGAAGCCCAATGCAATGGCATTTGGAGGTGAAGCTGTTGGGTGACAATTAGGTTTAGATGAGGCCATGAGAGTAAGGTCCTCATGATGTGATTACTGTTTTTACAAGAGGAAGATGAGTGATCAGAGCTCACTCTCTCTCTCTCTTTCTTCCCTTTTCTCCCTCCCTCCCTCTCTCCCTCGCTTTTGCTCTCTATTGCACAGACTCTCTCTCTCTCTCTCTCTCTCTCTCTCTCTCTCTCTCTCTCTCTCTCTCTCTCTCTCTCTCTCTCTCTCTGCCATGTGAGGACAGCGAGATGGCAGCAATCCACAAGTCAAGAAGAGGGCTCTCACCAGTCCTCTTGATCTTGGACTTCCCAGACTTTAAAAACATGAGAAATAAATGTCTGTTGTTTAAGCTACCCAGTCTATGGTATTTTGTTAAAGCAGCCTGAGCTAAGACATATGTTCTTATATAAAACATCATATGGCTGTGAGTATCTGTTACTATGCCCATTTTATGAACAGTGAAACTGAGGCCCAGAAAGGTTAAGTAAATAGCCTATGGTCTGAGAAAAAATTTCAAATCTGAGAGTCAAATATGGGTAGGTATCTGATGTTAAGCACAAGGCTTTGTTCACTATGACACAAATCTGATCGTTTTAACCAGGTGAATGTAATAATTTTATTTCTGACTTCATTCATTAGACATTATAACCTGAAGTGAGTTAATTGTTAACCTGTCAGTCACAGTTTGAGAATTTGTAAATGAGAATAGTATTTGTAATTTATATTTTTCCTGGAGTCTAATACAAATCAAGCAAAATTAAAAACACAAATAAACGAATAGATAAATATTCCTTCCCTGCAAAACAGACTCTTTAATCGTGATGTGGTACAAGAAGGGCCCATAAGACTGTCATTCTGGCTTCTGGGAAAGGCCTTTTGCTTGCAGATTCTGAGCCCTGTGGACAGAGTCCTGGGAATTCCACTCCCTCCTCTCCCCACTCCCCTCAGAATCTGGTGCCCAAGGACCTTCTAGCACCTGATGACATACTTCCTGGTAGCTTAAGGGAAGACACTCTGGGAGTGGGGCATAAAAAGCAGAAAGAGAATCCAAACACTGTGGGATATTGAGGGTATCATTTTATGAACTATATAGATGTCTAACCAATGTACTGTATACTTGAAACTAATTAAAATTAAAAAAAATTAAGAAAAAAATGAAATGACATAGATGAAAGCTTTAGACCTATTAAGCTTATCCAAATTAAGGTGGTGGCTTATTTGTTTCTTTCCTTGTTTTTGAGGAGATGCTCCAGTAAAGTACAAACCTTTCATGAAAAGCATTGTCTTGCCCTCAAAGACTCATTGAACACACAGGCAAAAAAGAGGCTCATGGCACCATAGCAGAAGGATTGACTGAAGTTTGGCTTGAAACCTTAAAAGCAACAATGTCATGGGGACTACCTATTGTGGGTGGTTATGTCAGCTCCCAAGTGTCTTTGATCTCCATGTTGTCCAGCTGGTTCAATGTTTTC
>NW_011888784.1:2170367-2195393 GCF_000151845.1 Pteropus vampyrus | reverse complement strand
TTGCTTGCAGATTCTGAGCCCTGTGGACAGAGTCCTGGGAATTCCACTCCCTCCTCTCCCCACTCCCCTCAGAATCTGGTGCCCAAGGACCTTCTAGCACCTGATGACATACTTCCTGGTAGCTTAAGGGAAGACACTCTGGGAGTGGGGCATAAAAAGCAGAAAGAGAATCCAAACACTGTGGGATATTGAGGGTATCATTTTATGAACTATATAGATGTCTAACCAATGTACTGTATACTTGAAACTAATTAAAATTAAAAAAAATTAAGAAAAAAATGAAATGACATAGATGAAAGCTTTAGACCTATTAAGCTTATCCAAATTAAGGGGTGGCTTATTTGTTTCTTTCCTTGTTTTTGAGGAGATGCTCCAGTAAAGTACAAACCTTTCATGAAAAGCATTGTCTTGCCCTCAAAGACTCATTGAACACACAGGCAAAAAAGAGGCTCATGGCACCATAGCAGAAGGATTGACTGAAGTTTGGCTTGAAACCTTAAAAGCAACAATGTCATGGGGACTACCTATTGTGGGTGGTTATGTCAGCTCCCAAGTGTCTTTGATCTCCATGTTGTCCAGCTGGTTCAATGTTTTCGTTTGGTCCGATCCTACATTCTGCCTCGATCATGAGGGTATGATAACAGGTCCATTTTCATCAAGTCACTTGCCTTCGGCCGTCCCTTGTGGCTCTGTCCCCCAAGCCTGGCCTTTCCATCTTCCACACTGACAACCATCACACACACTCTACTTTGAATTCATTTTTGCTTTGCTCCCACCTCCATGGGTTTGATGTTTCAGACTCTTTAGCTCCCAACAAATGCTGGGTTGTAATAAACTTTTATTTCCACACATTGCTACAAGTTAGCTCTGCCCACTCTTCCTACTGGGCTAGAACAAAATGTGTCCAGCACTTACTGAACAAATATTTATTAATAAAAACTATGGGCCTGCCAGGTACTGGACTAGATTCTGAAGTCAAAATAGTAAAATCAGCACAGACGTGGTTCCTGTATGCATTAAGTTCATGACCTAATGGAGGTTTATGTGTAAGGGAATGTGGATAAGGAAACAGGCAGTGATAGTGCAGTGTAATAAGGGCTACATTGGAGGAAGTTAATGTGTAATGAGAACAGATAAGAGGAGTCCCTATTTTGATCTAAAAGGGGTGGTAAAGGAAGGGATTTTAAGGGGAAGCAACATCGAAGCAGAGACCTAAATAGGTCACATGGGTAGAATTTTACCAGGTGGAAGGGATGGGGAAGAGAGAACAACCTACTTAAAGAAATAGTCAGCTAAGGGCCCAGAAATGAGCCAACATGGTGAGCTCTGGGAACTGGGTGGTGGGAGGTGACACCATAAAGAATATGTTAATGACTTGGTCCTCTGGCATGAGATAATTGGAACCTATTGAATTGTTTTAGAGAGATGGTGGAGGAGCAGTTGAGGATAGAGAGATATGATCCAAATTCAAGGTAGAAGAATTCAGAAGAGAGAGAAATATGATCAATAAATTTCTTGTTGGTTACAAAAAAAAACGAATGAGTTCTTGGTAAATATTTTTCATGTCTCAGTGAAATTCACACACTCTGTTCTCTATGTCTCAGAGGAAGTGACAATCGAACGAAATTATCAATGCATTAGTCATTATCAATATATTTTAGAAAATGTGTGCTAACATTCATGCCACTATTAAGATTTAAGTTTCAGTTGAAAAACCATTTCTTGTTCAATGTAGATATTGTCACCAACCCTTTTTACTTCAGCGAGGGATCTGGAAGTTGAAGAGGAAGAAAACATCTGCAGTGTCTGGAGACACCGTAGTGGCCCTAGGCCTGGGGAAAGAGCTGCTGCTTTGTGCTTTTGACATATTTGCTCTTGACTCTGGGTATTTCCTTATCAGAGACTGTGAATGTCTAACAAGAGATACTTGTGACTTTGCAAAATACTATACATTAGAAGCAGTAAGTCAGGGTTTAAAACTGGATATTTATCTGTTTTCAAAAGTCTTTTGTAGATGACAGTATTTGAGATTGAAAGCAAGCTATCAAAAGATAGATCAATCAGGGTCAACAGGTGAGTAACTCTCCGCAAATTTCCCTGTATGTTTTTCTTCTTAGAAAACAAAAATCATGAAGGAGCAAAGGTTATTTTGTTCCTCTGATGATTTGGAGGGGTCAAAGATGGTTGACAGATGAAAGTATTTTTATAATTTTGAAAATTTCTCCTTTTTTTGAAAAAAAAAATCCCCACCTTCCTCATATTAGAGTATAATCTGAGTAGAGGTCAGGTGCCATGTTGATAGTTTTGTGTTACCTCTCTTACTCATGAATTTGGGGATTAGAACCCAGGTAGTATATAACAGACATTTTGCAAATGAATAAAATGGTACCACCTTTCATTTCTTCCATAATTGTTTCTTCACATTTCACAGTATTTCCTGGTTCTAACATTCTGCTCTCTCTTGAACTTACTGTATATATAAGCCCGAGCTATTACTACTGTTTGTTTTTTGTTTTTCCTTGATAATGACCCTTTTTATTTTAAAATTTTCTCCCAAACTAAAAAATTCTAACCTTTCTATCATGTCAGCTGCCCATCTTCACCTTGATTATATATATATATATATTTTTATGTGATACGTAGCATCTTACTTGCAGATGGATAAATGATGGCTATGATTAGGGGCATGGGAATAATCATTTCTCTTGTTTCTATCTGTTCACTTAAAGACCTACAGTGTGCTAGACTGAGCTACTGTTCTCAATTATTCTCTGCCCTCCCTATAACTTGTCATATACCATTTGTTGCCTCCTAGTGGGAGAAGAATACTTCTTTACCTCATTGCTATCAGGAGTGGTCCTGTGATTTGACTTGGCCAGTAGCATGTGAGCAGACGTGACCTAAGCCATGTCCAAACAGAACCTCTAAAAGCCATTTCATGGTACTCATTAATGGTTTTTTCTCCCATGAGATCAGAAAGGTGGCTACATCTTTAGCCTAAGTCATTCATTCTCAGCAGGGTTCTATTACCCCCATTGGGGTAAAACTGATTCTTTTGAGGCAAAAAGAAATCTTACCTTTTTTATCTTTAGAGCACAGATATACATATAGTACATAAACAGATATAAACAAATGTAGAGGAACATTGAACTTGATCCTCAGGATGGGGAAGATGCATGCAGCAAAGCCACAGAACCACAGCTACCCTATAGCTGATGTGTAACCCGAGTGAGAAAGAAACCTGTAGTTGCATCCACTCAGGATTTAAGGTTGTTACCATGGCAACACACAGTGAAAACTGACAGCCACAGGTAGTAACCTCTTGGCTTTTACGGTCCTAACAGTACTCTAGGCAATTTTCATGGGCCCTAACTCTTGAAAGTTGGGTTAGAAAGTCTTGGTATAGGGTCTGGGAATACCTATTTTTGGAAAGTTCTCCTGGTAATTTTGATGAAAATTTAGGTTTTGGGCCAGTGATGTTAGAAAGGTCAAATTTCTATGATTCACTGGCAGAATCTAGACATCTAAGTAAATTTGTCTCAGATGTAATATTAGGTGTTCTGAGCTATTTAAAAATTATCACCTGCGGGATATAGCAAACACTAAGTGACAAAAAGTAGCACTAGCCAAGAGGTACTTAGCAAAACTCGCTCGAGGCTGCTGTCTCATTTCTCTAGCCAGAATTTCCGCAAGTCTGTAGTTGGTTTTAATGTTGTTCTTTTCTTTTTTGTGTCTGTGGGGGGTCCTGGTTTGAGAATTATATATATAATTTCACAGTTATATACCTATGTAAATACATTTATATAAAATAATGATCGTCATTGATATCATTTGTATCACTTGATTGCAGAGTGTTGAGTGCTTGATTTCTACCACAGCCTCGGGCCTCTCCTGCCTGGTTTGCATCCTGCCTATGGAGACCACGATCTGGGAACGGGAGCCTTGCCTCAGTGCTTGGTTCCCTGCTGAACACCTGTTCTCTTTATTGCTCGTTGGGATCCTGATTTGGTTCCATTGCCTATGGCTGGGCTAAGCCCTTCACAGCAATCATGATTTTCATTCCTCTTCACCAGTGGCTGCTTCAAGGAGCAATTCTGGCCAAAGAGATGTGAAGGGAAATAGGTTGGAGATTTGTGGGGACCTTTATCTCTTCCTCTCTAAGAAGGGCTTTTTTCTTTTTGTCTCACTCACTAACTTTCTGCTAGGGATGCCCATGGAGGAAGACCTGATGGTCAGAGCTGCAGCAGCCACATAGTGATTACATATACAACCGACATTTTGAGGAAGGAAGAGAGGAAAAGACAGAAAGCATTTTGGGTCTTTGACAGTAATCTTTAGCTGCTGCTTCATTGCTGAAATTTCCTAACTTCAAACTTTTTACATATGAGAGATTTAAACGTCTTCACTGTTAAAGTTAATTAAGCATTCTATAATTGCAGGCAAAAATATCTCCGATACAAATTGCCTTCTCCATAAAGACTTTCCCAATTAGTGCCCACATTTTCTTTCTGTCAAATTCATTATCGTCTCTACCACATATTTGGTTCTTGTGTCTTGCTAAGTATTTCCTGTATATACATCTTGCTTCTCTAAAGGTTTTGTAAGCTTCTTGTAGACAGGAACAGGATTGTCTATTCATTATTTTAAGTGTCTGCACAATGACTTTTCAGGATAGAACAATAATAGTCTTGTTGACTGCCTGAATGGTGTTTATCTTACAAAGTTAAACATCTCAAGCCCAAAACATTAAAGTCTATTACTTGCCCGTGTCGACAGCCTTCTCTTCTTGGCATTTTGATGAACTACGAATTAATAGAACCAGATACTGAGATACACAACAAAATTCCTAGGAAGCAGAGGCTAATGCCCTTTGAGTAAATGTGGAATCCACCTTTTTGTGTTTGTTCTTTTTAACTTCTTAGTTGTATGTTTCTATTGACTTCCTTGGTCTGTGGATATTTGAAACATTAACATAATTATCTAACTTAACATATTGTATTTACCACCTGCTGGGGACAAAACATTGAAACTATCACTAGTAGCTCATTAATGATAACACTAGTCACTCATTAACAGTGTTGACCCAATTACATGTTGTATATCCCAGAGACAAATAACTGTAATTGCAACTCAACAGTGATTTCATAAACATGGCCACTCTTTTTTTTGAAATGCAAAGCAGAATGAATTATTTGAATTTGCCACATAAATACAGGTTTAAATGAAAGAGAACCGTTCAACCAAATAAAATAAAAATCCTATCTAAAGAGAGGCCATTTGGAATCAATTGGTACAGTGTACATTCTGCTTTGAAGGATCAAAACATTTTCAGTGCTGGATGCAGAAATTAAACAAGTTAGCAACAATGAAAGCCAGACATCTGGTAAGTGACATCTACCCTGGCTATCAGCAGGTAGTGATTTTCTTTTGGAGCCATTCAGAGTATTGTCTGTTGCCTGGACAATGGAAGTCTGATGAAGCATTGATAAAATCTGCCTGGAGGTTTTAAAGCTCCATTGAAGAGATGGAAAGCCAGGGAGATTTGTCCGAAGAAAAAAAATCATTGTATATACCATGTGTGTGTAGACAAATAACTATGCCTCTACCCTTCATGTGGAAGAGACCTATATAAACAGAAGAAAATGTAGTGTGATATATTTGCAGATCTAGGAGATGTTCTTTTACAAGACAATTACCAGGATGTGAAATTAGGCAAAGATAGCCCAGGGACACCAGAAAGAGACAGCTCTGAGAAAGAAAATCTGTGCTCAAGTCAAGATGTTAAAAGCTGAGACATTTCTTCAATACAAGCAGACTGCTCCATAGCCTTTTTCTCTTAATAGAAACCAGAGGAATGGGGCTGAGAGAGGGAGAAAGGGAAAAAACATTAGAAGGGAGGATACAGCTTTGGAACTCACTGTCCAGAGAACCAACTTCCGATATTTCTTAGAGTCTCAGTTTGACAAATGCTTAGTGCAGTGGTGGTGCTTGTCTCCGAGGTAACAAGGTGATGTGGTTGATACAATCAATGCCATATTTACCATTTATAGCATCAACATAACCAAACACATACAGAGTGCCAAAATCTCCCAGGCACGGTTATGAGCGCTGGAGGAGGTGCTCTAGAGATGAATACTGCTTGGGCCTGCCTTTCAGGACAAAATCTCTCTCATGTACACACACACACACATATATACACACACACATACACATACACACACATACACACATACACATACATATATATAATTGTGAAATGTATATATATCAGTATGTGTATATACACACACTGATGAGAAGATAGTCTTTCACGATTTTACTTGTCAATTATGTTTCAATAAACCACAAAAAAAGAGAATATAATCTTGTTAAATACTATACCTAAGGAACAAATAAAGGTCTAGAACCACCATTACGGGAATATGACAACAGTCAGAGAATCTGTGTTCTGCATCTGACACTTACGAGCTGAATGATGCTGGGTGAATACTCAGTCTGAGTCCCACTTCCTTGTTTTTAAAGTCCTCTACCCTACCCACAGGCAATTGTGGTGCAGAGTTTACGATGGCAGAGCACATGGCGTTAATGCCAACTCTGGGAGAGTAAGCGAGGCTGCAATTGATTCTAATGGAGAAGGGCACTCTGTGGGAGCCGCCTGAAACTCTGCAGCAGGGCCAGGGCGCTTGGCCACCTAGAATATGCTGAGTTTGAAAGTTAATTTGATCCAGTGAATCAATCGTAATTGACTTATGTCACACAGATTTTGCCAATTCTGCAGGAGTCTTTGATGGAAAGTCATTGGGACTTTATGTAGTTTCTTAACATGTCCAACGTTAAGGAAAATATTTCTGTGCTCACTTTCTAAAATGAGACCCCCTTCAGGCTCTTTCTTCTGTATTGTTGCTGTATGTTTAAGGCATTTGTAGAAAAGCATGTGATTTGAACCACCTCATTCCGTAGCCCCCCTGCACTTTTGAAAATGTGTCATTTACTAGCTTGTTCCAGTATTTTGTCCATTTCACTGAGGAAGCACAAATATTTGTCAGGTGACTCAGTGCTTAGGAGGGACAGAGTACACAGAGAAGTCATACTTTCTAATTTCCACTGTTTTCACAGCATTGTTCTTTTTCTCTGAACTCAGCACTGATCTGGATTTTTTCATATCCTGAAAGAAAGGCAGAGTCAGAAAACTGCCATCTAACTAACTTGCTGTCATACCACCATTATGTTGTGTTATGCCTACTCCCTTCCCAAAATGAAATTTATTGTTATTTTGTTTCTCAGAGTTGAAAATTTATTTAGATAGCCATCTGTGCTTTCTATACAATTAAGGTAAATGATTAGATACATCAAAGATAATACTCATCTTTAAGGTTGTTTTCATTCTCATCCTAATAGCACGCAACCATAAGCATTTATTTTCTAATTTCTGCCTTTGGTTGAAGTCTCTCTCTGTCTCTGTCTGTCTCTGTCTCTGTCTCTGTCTGTCTCTGACTCTGTCTCTGTCTCTGTCTCTGTCTCTGCCTCTCTCTGTCTCTCTCACACACACACACACCCTTCTGAATGAGCCACTCAACTTCTGACTGAAGTGATACCTTCCTTCTGGATTTGACTATGCGAGTTTTCCCTGCCAGGGGTAAAGAGATCACGGCTTCAAATTTGGGGTCTAATGCATCATAGCTCCCTGGGTATGCGATAAAAGGGGGCTTCTTCCTCACCTTTTGAATCTTGAATTCAGGTCAGGATCTCTTGAGTTTATTCTTTGCAATTTTTTCAAAACAATATGAGTGAAATAAGTCAGACAGAGAAAGATAAATACCAGATGATTTTACTTATATGTGGAATCTAAGGAACAAAAAGAACAAACTAATCAAAAACAGACTCACAGATATAGAGGACAACCTGGTGGGAGGAGAGTTGGGGGGCTGGGAGAATGGGGTGAAGGGTTAAAGGAGTACACATTAGTAGTTGACAGATGGTCACGGGAATGGGGAACGCGGCATAGGGAATGCAGTTAGCGTTAATGTAATGGCTAGGTAGAGAGCCAGAGGAGAGAAAGAGCAATTAGGGGGATCGTTATATAAACTATATAAATGTCTAACCAATGTACTATGTACTTGAAACTAACAAAATAAAATTTAAAAAATAATTATAAAAAAACCCCACTATTGCACAGCAGGAACTGCTCAATACAGGAACATGAAGTTTTGCCTTTTTCGAATACATTGGAACAGCAATTAAAAACAAAATTTGGTAAACAGAGTAATGTCACTGTAGCGTTCTAATCGTTGCTTTTCCCCAAAATCAATCTCAAGATCGATCCATAGGATTGTGTTTCAACCAACGAAAAAGTCTGACTTAACAGTTTGAAATACAAAAACAAGTTTTGCAGGATAAAGAGACAAAAAAAAAAAAAAGAAAAGCCTCACAAATTTTAATTCAATAAATGAAGTTCTCTTGGTAGAGTTTTGATTATTTACAAAAGAAAGAGAAGCTGGCTTGCATTATATGTCTGTATGTAAAGAAATATTAAACCAAACCAAAATACCAGAATGAAACTTATCCTTTTACACTTGGCAATGTTGAGACTCAAGATGTGTGTGTGTGCGAGTGTGTGCGCACATGCACGCGTGCGTGCATGTGTATAAAGTGTCAACAACAGTCTTTCGTATCTGTTCACAGCTCTGTTACAAAGCATTGTTTTGCAGGATATCTCGATCGATCTTTCTATTAACACTGTGAGGAAAATCCAGCCAGTAAAATACTGTGCAGATGTCAAGTAAGATGATAATGTCTTTGATGATTAATACAGAAAAAGGAAAGGCATTTGTAAGATTGTTTACCTACCACCCCTAACCTCAGCTTCGGTAATAGCATCACACATTTTTGCTGAGGATGGCTTTTCTCTAGCTCTGTGTCCACGTGACTCAAGAGTTGCTAATCAGGTAAGGTGACTCAGGTTTGGTTGATGAGAACATATCAAGGGATTTTTTTTTTTTTTAAAGAAGTATCTCAAAAAGGGTACATTCCCCTTTCTGGATTTTGGGCACCAAGAGCAAAGCGAGCCTGGGGCTGGCCAGCATCATCTTGGTCACTACATAGATGGCCTATCTTTGAATAAAGCCGTCAGAGAGGATAGCAAAATGGGAGCTGGAGCGAGGCAGACTGAATCCTGAAAGCTTGGCCTGTGCCTGCGTAAATGGAGAGTTTTTCAGTAAGGAGAAAAGGCGTTGGAGGAGGTCATAGAGAGATGACTGCTGGTTGACCTGCAGGCCAGATCTGGGCAACCAGAGGCTCCTCACCTCCTTCTTTGTTTTTGGAATGTATGTTTTCCCCACAGTGGGAACCATTTTCAAAGACTCAGTCTTGAGAGAGCAATGTGTTGTTGAGACCGGTGGCTCAGTATATGTGACTAAAGCCTGTTAAGGCTTCTATGTAAACTTTTAGGATTCTGGTAGGTGTGTAGATTTACTCATCTGGTGGCTAAGACAAGCCTTGTAAGTAAATTCCCTTGTTAAAATTGTCACCTCCTGACCTGGAGTGGCCTATCTCTTTCTTTGGTCTCTCCTTGCCTTCTGTGTACAGGGCCCAGTTTCAGATTTCACCCAGGGAACTCTGAACCAACAAATACCTTTGTTCTAAGGAAAGGAGGCCTCTTCCTCTGGGTGGATGCAGCTCATGCCAGAGTGAATGATTTTGAGAGTGGAGTGTGGGCTGGGTACATATGTGCATTGCACATGCTAAATAATCATTTCTTACATCCCTGGATCCAGCCATTCCTGCAGCTACCACGTTCTTGGACTTTGCTTTAGCATGAGTCAATACTTTCCCTTTCTGCCCAAGAAAGTGAGAAAGTCACTTGCAAGCAAATGAATCTTGCACTTGGTAAATGGAAGTCAAGTGCTGTAAGTGTCAGATCTTAAAATGTGAAATTGGTAGAATCAGGTGGGACGTGGGCTGAAAATGTCTCTGTTATGTGTTAAGCTGTAACTAAGTGGTTAAAATTTGGCTTATTGAATCTTGGGACTCAGAATGCTTCCTATTAAGACTTGAGTTTTAGAGTTTGGGTAAAATAGTCTGTGGTTTTAATTTTGTTTTACTTTCTAACATTCTTATGCAAAGGTTATGCCTTCTTTGCAAAACGAATTGGGATTAATTTTAATTGAATCATCTCTCCCTTAAATACCAAGACAACTGTCTGGGACAAATCTTGAAATAATTCATTGGAAACAATTTATTTCTTCCATTGTTCTTGCTCTGCTCAGTTTCTCTACCTATTATTAAGTATAATTTGCTTGCTTATATTTTTCTAGAGAACTCTGGCCATTTCTTGTGTTACAATTTATACTTTCATTTATTTCTGGAATAATCTCTGGCAGAAGTTTCCCTATTATATAATTTTAAAGAATCAAGATCTTGCATTTTAAAAAAGAATTTGTACTATGTATCCCTTAAAATTTTATTGCTTTTTTCTTTTATCATTATATTTTCCTTGTTTCTATTTTTCTTAGATATGTTTTGTTGTAATTTTTCTAGTTTCTAGAGTTGATTTTATTTTTTCTTTTAAAATGAAAGAATTTAGGCTGTGGATTTTTTGCTGAATATAGCTTTTGCCATATCACTTAAATTTTGGTATCTTCCATTCTCAGTATCATTACTTTCTAAACAGTCTGCAATTGTAGTTTAGATTCTTTCTTTGAACCATAAGTAATTTAAGAGTATGCATTAGAGCTCTCTCTCTTTGTCTCTCTCTGTCTCTCTCTCATTTCCATGTCACTGAATTTGTTTTTGTTAACATTTTCTTATTATTGTATAACTTAGCTACATTGTACTCATGACACAAGAGTCCAATATATAAAAATAAATGGGAGAAGAGTCTGGTTACATAGTATTAGTAGATTTTACTAGCTTCAAGGTATTTTGAGAAAATATGGGGGCTGAGTCTACCTGTTTTCAACACTTATTAAAACAAAAGATGAGATCACCAGGTATTATAAATGAATCTACCTGCCCAATATTTCCACTTTTTTCCCCTAATCTTCTAATTTCCATCTCCAGCTTCCATCTTATTATCATAAATACCTAAAATTCAAGATAAACAACTTGAGTCACTAATGAATAGAGACCCAGGGGAGACTTCTGAGTTTTGCTTTTGGAGGGTTTGCTTTCTTATTTTGGTTGCCCATGTTCTATACGACCACTAATTAGAAAGATTATTTCAATCATTTCAAACATTTTTGAGCCTCCCCACACTAGTTTAATTCCATGTGGATCCTCCCCAAATCCACCACCTAAACATAAAACTATCCTAAATTATGGATATTTATATATCAAGTAAGGAATGAGTTAGCTGATTTTGTCTGGAAGTTAAACAAAATGTGATTGAATAATAACAAAAATGTGTTATCTTCTAAATCCAAAAATACGGGTGTTCTTGGGGTTAAGTTTATACCTACAAAGTCATCAAGAACTCAGATTTTCCTTATCGTCCTGTTATAGCTAATCTTCACATGTCACCTACACCCCTTCCCCTGACTATGTTTGCAAGAGTTCCAGCAGCTCCTGGTGCATCATATCTTATACAATATTATTCAAGGAGTAGAAAACCTAGTTTTACACTTTAAAACTTTTCTAGAATGTCCCCAGCAGATCACCTCTCAAGTCTCTTTGTCCAGAATGTTGTCACTTGTCCTTTCCTAAAAACAGTCACTGACAAAGGGAATAGGTTACATTTATTAGCTTAGAATAATCAAGATTCCTCTCGTTAGGTGAGGGGAAGGGGCCTGGTTTCCTTTGAGCCCTGGGGTGGTTGATAATTTAACAGACTCAGGGGTGGGTTTTCAAGAAAGGAGGAGGAATGGTTGAGGTTTAAGCAGCCAATGGTGTCTGCCAGGAGGAATGTTAAATTTCCGTCAGAAGGTCTAGGATAACATTAGATAAAGAACAGACAGTGTTCTTAATCTGGGATAACTCTGAGAATGACGATTTCTCAATCAGACAAAGAAAAAGAGAGAGATGAAATAGATTTTAAAATCTCCTGCTCTTCAGTAAAGTTTACTTTATTTCTATTTGAATAGTAAGTCTCTATAATGATAAACAACATATAGGTGGGTTTTGACTTAGCCCAATTTGAGAACTTTTGTCTTTAGTGGAGGAATTGAACCAAATTAGATGTATTGGGACTACTGCTATAGTTTTTTAATCTTTTTTTTTTTTATTTAATTTTTGTTTTACTTTTAGAACAAATTTTCTGTATTTTCATGTACTGATATTTTTTCTTTAGCTTATGTCTTCTTTATGTTTTACGAAAGTTCTCTTCATTTCTCCAAGTGTCAAAATCAGAAGGGAAATACTAATGTATATGTTACCGATAATTAAGATTATTACTTGTTAACATCTGTTGTATAAATCAGGCTGTTTCTGAGCTTTCCCTACAACTGCTCTGGGATGTAGCGAGCTACTGGTCTGGTAAGTAAGACGGTTGTTTCCTATTTACATTTCGGGTTTTGAAATTATGCTGCTGTTTTATTTTTTCATCTTCTTTTCTTCCTTTTGGTCTTAAGTCTGAAATAAAAATCAATCCTGTAGTTTCAGTGAGAATTCAGAAGGGAACAAAAGTAAAAGCCTGTTTTCGCTCTACCATTTTCATCCAGAAGTTGAAAGAAGCATCTTTTATTAAGTTACCTCTTTCCTGAAGCAAAGTTGAGCTGTGCTCTGTGAGTTTTCCCTACTCTAGTTCTATCTACTCAATAATTAGTGTCAATTTCTCTCACATTCTGTTTTTATGTTTTCTGACAGTCTTAGTTTCCAAAGTTGTAGTGAATCTTTTTTAAAAATGATCTTTATGGGTATCTTAGTGATAGGTTGATAGAGGTTATATTGAATCTAATAGTCTGACCATTTTGAACTAGAAACCATTGATTTTGTTTAGAAAATTGTTACTTGATTGGATGAAAAACTAGAATTGGGGGTGCTAGCTTTGGATATTATATTCCTTAAGAGAAAAAGCTACATTTTATAAAATGACTTTTCCCATCACCTGAGGCCTGTTTCATTACATCCAGGTCCTCACACATCACAGGTGTTGAATGAGTGTGCTCAGGCAACTACTTTCTTGAGAGCTTCTTTTATAGCAAAACTCCTCAAAAAGAGATGTCTATAGATACTTTATCATGCTCATTTCCTAGGTAATATCAGTCAATTTCATCACTCTAAAATGCTATCCATAAGATGATGGGTCCAAACTCTGACTCTGACCTCTTCTTTAAGTTCGGATTCATTTAAGCAACTACCTCCTGGATGCCTCGTAAGCATTAAAAAAACAAATCTTAATTACGTCCTCCTACTTGTTCCTCTCCAGGTTGTTTCTATTTCAGTAAATGACTCTAACATTTACCCTGTTGCTTAGGTCCAAATAATTTTTATAGGGGAACCAACCAAACTGGTTTGACTGAGAGTTTTCCCAAGACACCAGAATTTTAGTGGTAAAACCAGGAAAGTTTCAGCAAACTGGGATGAGTTGAACACCAACTCCAAGGTATTAAATATGTATTGAATAAATGAATGATAATTTCTTGACAATCTGGTATCTTAGAGAATCACAGTATAATAGAATAGGCCAATTTAAACTAGTGGTGAGCTATAATCTGTCTCCCTGTCCCTTTTGTAATCATAAAACCAAAATCAGAAATGTTGGGAAAAAACTAGAACTTCATGTTGAAAAATAATAATCAATTACTGTACTGGGGGAGAATTCTGAATTTGCAATCACTTATATTGTTTCACTCCTTCAAAATTACATAAGTCCTCACTTAACATCATAAATAGGTTCTGAGACTTTAAGCAAAATGATGTATAATGAAACCAGTTTTACCGTAGGCTAATTGATTTAAATAAGAATTAAGTTCCTACGACATCTCATCAACATTATAATGAAATGGTGTTGAACAAAAGATGTTGAGGACTTGCAATACTTGAAATGTTGTCTTATGCATCAGGTTCTGGTTTAATAAAGTACTGTCTGGAAGAGATTTCCTAGCATGGTCTCTTTGTGTTATTGGAGTTATAGTTGGGTAAGGATTATTCTTCATATCGTTAAGTAACAGAAATAACAAAAGCAAGCATATATTTATTTTTAGGTCAAATCTATTGTTTTCTGGTGGCAGAAATTCAACTCCAACTGGCTTAAACAAAAATTAATTCATTAAGAAACAGTAATTTACCTTTGGGCACCAAGTTCCCTTCTAGACATTGAAGAGAAGACAATGAATAAGATAAAATGTATTATAATCCATTGGGAGAATCAATATGATTTCTAACAAATACATAGGGAGAATAGGTATTACGTGGAAAAGAAAGTTGAGCTAAGATAATACAGAATGAAGGGATAAATTTAGTAAGTAGTACGATGGGAGGTGGAAGAGAGGGAAGAGCTGCTGTCCTAGATGATGTCAGAACGCCTCTTTGAGGAATAATTGAGCAGAGACCTGAATGAAATGAAGGCGCGAACCATGCCAAGGTCTCAGGAAGGAACATTAGAGCACAGGGAAGAATATGAGCAAAGGGGATAACAGGTTGGTCAAAGGGAGTCGAGACGGGAGAAGAGAAGCAGAGGATGAAGCCTGGGAAATAGTGGGGGTCAAACCACTGCAGGCCTTTAAGATGTAGAAAGGGCTTCGGATATACTTTCCACATGATGAGAAGCCAGTGGAGGGTTTTGTATCCCTCTTGCTTTTGTGCAAACAACAGACAATGGGAAGGCAAGAGTAGAAGATGGAAGGCTCTTTTTTTTATCCAGATGAGAGATGTTGGTTTGAACTAAAATGTCAGAGGTGAAGACAAGTAGCCAGAGTATACTTCTGACCAAAGGAAATGATGATGATTTAGTTGAGGGTTTAGAAAGGAATCAAATATAACTGCAAAATTTTGGCCTGGGTAACTCAGAATGAATGCATTTGACATTTGCCTTTGTAGGATACTGGTGATGGGGTGGGGAGCATATCTGGGCAGGGAACAGTTAATTTTAGACATGATGAGTTGTTGGATTTTTCTGTCAGAGGTACAGGTGGAAATTTTGAGCAAGGAGTTAGGTAAACAAATCTGGAATTCCAGGGAAAGACAGGGACCAGGGATGTAAATTGGGAGATACCAATGAGTAGATGGTATTTAAGGCCATGAGCTTGGGCGAGATAATCTAGAGAGCTGAAAATAGGGACAACGTCTAAAAACTGAGACTTGGGGTGTGATATCTGCAAGGCATTGAGAGCAAATGTTATTTAGCAAATATTAATGAGAAATGTTACTTGTTTATTAAAGTGAAAAAATAATAATTCCAACACTTAAGAATCTGGCAGTGGAGCCTGAGAAAGAGTAGCCAGCAAGGTGGAAGGAAAAGTGGGGGAGTGTGGCATCAATAAAGCTGAAGGGAAAGTGGTTTAAGCATGAAGATGTGACCAGCTTTTGTTAAAAGCTGCTGAGAGGTCAAGTTAAACGTGGCTACAAAATCAAATGTCCTCTGCAGCACTTAACAGGACAGTCTGAGGGAGAAGGAAGGGGAGTTGTTGTGCTTCGTGTTGAAAAAAAGAGCAGCCCAGTTACCATATGTTTAAGGCTGAGATTGTAGGAAAAAGAAGGAAAGACAAGTTCCTGAGCCCTGGGGAGGGTGTGCCCTGAGGGTGGGGCTGGCATTCAGCATGAGTGCCTGGAAGAGCCACGCCTTAAGCACAGGTGCGTTGAGAGCATGAGCGAGGGATTCTCCGTGAAGAAAGTCAAGCCACCTGCAAGGCTGCCTAGCTCCAAATGGACAACAATGATTTTTGGCAGTGACCTAGGCAAATGAGATTCTGTTTTGGATGGAATGACAGTGCCAGACAGATGGTAAAACCTGGCGCCAGTGGTGCATCTCAGGGCTGTGGCAACAATAGTTGCCACTGAAGTTGTGAGTCGAAAGATCTCTTTTGGAGAATCGGGATGACAATGCTAGGACTTGAATATGATATCAGGCATGCTGAGAGTTGAGCAAGATTTAATTTGATTTTGCCAAATGAAGGCATGTATGTTACTGACACTATAAGAATATGTGGAGCAATTTATAGCCAGTATACTGACATCTCTGCTCTGTGATTGTGTCTCGTGAGAGTTCCAAAATTGCCTCTATATGTCTGCATATGAGCAGTATAGTCAGTCTTGTCCATGTTGGGGTGACCTGAATTTCAGGGGCTGCTTTGCCTTTAAGATGATTGAGAATGGTCAGCGGTGAGCATGCAATTGACAGAAGTTCAGTTATAGATATGCATGATGCAGATCTACCTTTAATGATTCTGTTCCCTGCCAACACAGCATTGTGAAGGTGTTTGCAAGCTGTCTCTTATGGTCTGTACTCCCTGGCACTGGAGAAGGTCTCATGCACATTGAACATGCCAGTCCCCCCATGAAACTACTAGGGACATCTTTCTCACTATGGGTAAATGTCTGTCAAAGGATTGCATTGTTAGATTACCTTAAATAGCCTCAGGATTTAAGCATAAAGTTTCCCTAAAGTCTGGCAGCATAGAATTTCTGACCTTCAAATTGTTACGAATAGCAGCCAAACATTTGACAACATCATGATGGTCATTTGGCTGAGTAACTCCAATTATAAGATGCAGTTATAAGACATTGTGTGAAAATAATTACATTTTAAGATTTTGGTCTATTTACACTATATGTTTATATATGTGCATGTGGCTATATGTACATATATACTATCCATTTACTTTGTCTTGTAGTCTTGCTTTTTTATTTTGGTGTCTAGAAGAACAAAGTGTTTTTATACCAGTGAAGAAGTTCTTAATGGCAGCCTTGATCACATCTGTTGGCTACTAACTTGCCATGTTGACATCCTGGTGGCTGCTGAGATAGATAGGATGGTAGATTAGAACTGGATAGACACGTAGCTTGGTCTTGAGATATTTCCCCAAACCAGTGGCTGAGCTGCTCTAGAAGGACATGCGGTATCTGAAGCAGGGGCATGTCTCAATCAAAGTAATTCAGCAGGTACACATCTGTATGGCAGGGGCACTTTAGGAGCAAACGCGAAGTTGCAGCAATTCATAGGAGCCTATTCCACGTCTTCAAGCTTTGAATGGCTTGCTGGAGTTTAGGGATCAATACAGCTAAGGTAGCAGGGTCAGGAATTCAGGTGAAGAAAGCAGACAGTTGTTTAGAGTACCAGTGGCAGGCAAGGTCATCTTTCTTAACTGTTTGGTTTCAACCAGGGGTTTTTATATCTTCCTTTTTAGTTCAGGAGACAGACTTCCAGCCAGGAGATGATTCAGTTATCTATTCATTCATTCAACCGGTGTTAGAGATTCGACACTCGATACAACAGACGTTGGCCTATCCTTTACAAAGCTAATAGTCTGCTGAGTGAGATTGACATGCAATATATATTTTTAATATTGAGAATGAGGGTTACAGTAAGTGCAAATTCCAGATTGGAAAGGGAAGTGAGAGGGAGAAAAGGAAGCCTGTCACTGCCCTGCAGTTTGAGCCATCGATGTCCCTCAGACATGATTTTATGTTCAATTGCTGGGCTATTCTCTCTGGCCCATAGTCTCAGAACACTCCAAGTTGAGGTGACTTCGACCAGATTAGTCAGGTCCATTGTTCCTTGTGCTAACCACAGACCTGCCCAATACTTGGCCCTCTGGGCACATTTATTATTTCTTGTTCCTTCCCAAGTTGGATGGACACCCTCCATCACGAACTTGGTAGAGTCATCCTGCAAATCCTTGTCTGCTGCTGCTTTCAGATGGATTTCTAGGCTTTCGAATACTTTTTTTTTCTTCATGTATCTCAAATTTTAACCGTTAGCATAAGGTCCACTTTTCGTCAGCCTTCACTAGACGTACACATTTCTTCGGGTATACCTTCTGCTCAGGACTGTGTGTCCATCTCCCTGGGCCCTAGTTCTGGGGGTGACACTTATCTCAAATGATTTAGGGAAGAAATGCAAATATATGAGTAGATTTCCAGCTTGTCGTTTCCAATTGTAGAGTTCCACAGGGCAGGACTTATGTCTCCTACTTTGGACAGAATGACTAACATTTGTTTATTTCGTTTCATTTCAAGCATCTCCAGGGGCAATATGCTTCTGCAAATGCTGTGCAACAGAAAAGTCTTCTGAAATAAAAGAATTACTGTATTTCATTGACCGAATCTGATTCTTAATAATTTTTGTTTTAGCTTTTCTAATTTAAAAATGTGTATATGTTGGAAAAAAAACCCCTAAAAGTTATATGAGAAGCATAAATATTCTCTGCTTACTTCTATGTATTATTTTTTTTGTCTTGCACTGAAGCGCTAAACTTCTCAGATTTTAATTTAGAAGGAAATTCATTGGTTTTCTCATTCATATTGATGATTATCACTGCCATAAATAAATATCAGTACTCATTAGAATAGATTTTCTTAGCACACTTGAATATCAAGGATAATAAGCAGATTTTTGTTTAGAAGGTAATCAGTCTTTTCTTTTTTAACAGCCAGATGTTGAAATAATATTTAGTATTAGGGAGAAATTGCTGCAGTGTTGTTCAATGAAATATATTTGAAATCAAATCAAGACTTTCAAGTATTAAAAGTGAACATACCAGTGTGAACTATCCCTTTGAGTACATACTCTGTATGTAGATATTATTTGTATTATGTAGTTATTATAGAGGTTTGAAACTGGTGCCCTCAGTTTGGCAGATAGTTATGGGTAACAAGAGTATGAGGGGGGAGCTCAGAGCATTGGAAGTATGTCCTTAATCATTTCTTTGCTTTCAGTGTATTGAAATATGTTACATTAGACATCTGCTTGGATAAGTGGATTAAGAGATTATTTAGTTTTTGAAACTTTTTATTTTGTAAGATTTTATTTTTATATTTCAAACTGCAAGAAAGTTGTAAGAATAGTACAAATGTTTCCTGTACACCCATTACCCAGATAACTAATTATTTACATTTGTTTCCTAATCTGCTTTATCATTCTGTTTACTGTGTATGTATATGTATATATATGTGTGCATTTTTTCTAACTATTTGAAATAAGTTGGAGACATTGTTCCCTATTAAACCTAAGTAGGTTACTATCTCTAAATATTTAGTACATATTATGGAAGAATAAGGAAATTCTGTTAAATAACCATATTTCATAAAACGATCAAAATTGGGAAAAAAAAATTGAATATCGATATGATCAATGTTCTCTGTTCCAGGTTCCAATCCAGAATCACACATTAGTCTCCTTTAGTCTCCTTTAACCTGAAACAGTTCTTCAGCCTTACTTGGTTTTTCCTGACTTTGACATTTTTGATGAGCATAGGCCAGTCATTTTGTAAAATAGACTTCAATTTTCATTTCTCTATTTCCTCATGATTAAATTCAGGTATGCGTTATGGGCAGGAGAACAACGGAAGTGACAATACGAGCATCTCCATGCCTCTTGTCCAGAGGTGTTTGATGTTGCTTTGTCTTATTACTGGTGATGGCAACTTTGATCCCTTGGTTAAGATGTTTGTCTAGTTTCTTTTTCACTCTAAAGTTACTATTTTGCCCTTTGTTTATAGTAGTAATTTTTAGAGATTACTTTGAGACTAAGTAAATGTCCTGGTCCTCAAATGTTCACCAACTTGTTTTAGCATTCATTAATGATTTTCTGTTTGAATAATTCCTTCTATGTTGATTAGTTGGCAATCTACTGTAAGAAAGAACTCTTCATTCTCTTATTTACAATAGTATGAACTTGTGGATTGTTATTTTATGGATTATAACCCATATTTGGCCCTCGTGTGGCCCTTAAAGTTGGTTCTTGTCTTTTTATTTTTACCTATCCACATTGTTCTTTGAGTACTTTTTACTATCTTGTATAATAAGATGTTCCAGGTTTGTACCGACCCTGCCTCAGCCCTGGAATTAGCCTTTTCTCCAAGGAATTCTGGTTATTTTTAGTACAAAATGGTACAGACTAGGGAGACAAAGTTCTGTATCAAAGGGAGATATCAAGTAATTGTGCCCATGCACTCTAGGGTCTTGATAAAAATAAATGTCCCTTAAGAGTTTCTGGATATAGAAATGCCATTATTCCGGTTTGAGGTTAAAATTTATTTATCCTGTGTGGTCTAGGAAACCTCAAATGTACATATTAACAAAGATATTTATATTAAAAAGGTCCCTTGCTGGAAAACTGCTTAAGTAACTGGCAGAGAAACTACAATACCTGTCAGGAGGGATGAAAACCTCAATCTAGGCTACATAATGTTCTCACAGATAAATCCTCACTGAATATGAGCTCACAATCCAGAATTATGAGCCCCATAAGGAAATAGCCCTTCTTGAGCTAGAGTCAGCAAAAGCAACAAATGGATGTGAATGTGCCTGTCACCTCTCCCAATAAAACACTTCACTTCAAATAGAGTTATCAGACTATTTGTTACAAGTAATTAGGTATAAAATAGGGCATCAAACACATAAGGAAAGGACAGGATACTATTTTTTTTTTAAATCAAACAAAATTTGAAAAAGAAACAGATTGGATTTTAGAAATAAAAAAAAAATTTTGAAATTAATCTTCTTTTAAATTCATCCATTGACTTTTAAAATACAGATGAGAAGGATTACTGAACTGAAAAATACATCTGAAGAATTTACATATTAAGTCATAAGAAGGTAAAAAGATATGAAAGAAAGACTAAGAGGCACGCATAAAAGAAGGCCCAACATCTATTAATAAGAGTTCCCAAAGGAGAGACTGTGAGAAGGGCAGTGTTCTAGGAGATAATGCCAGTGAAGTTCCAGAATTAATGAAAGACATAAATCTAATCTACACGTATCACAGGGCAAGTGCAGAACATCAAAAACAAATAGAAGATCTTCAGAGCATCCAGAGAAGAGCTATTGGTTAATTATAATATTTAGCTGTAACAATGAAGAAGTCATTTGAGCATTAAATACTCAGAAAAGAAAAGCACGCTTCTATAATTTTGTTTGGCAAATTTTAAAGTTGTATACTCCATCTGGTATGTTACAAAATTTTTACTAAACAGAAGCACACACGGGGAGCCTCATTTGAGACTACTTACAGAGTAACAAAGGCAGAAAGCCACAAGCCAGTGGGGAAACACTCATTCTTCTTTTTGTGGCAAGACTGGCTGATTTAATCCAAAGAAAATAATCACAAACTCAACTCATTTGTCATGGAATGCTTGGATGACACATTAGAAAACCTTGCTGGTGATTTAAAGAGACAAAGATTTAAATATAAAGTATGGGAGAGTGCTGTGTATTTGAAGAAAAGTACACATGTTTTTAACAAGTTTCAGTGTTTATATTATTTGCTAGATTACGTTTAAATGTTGAGATAGATAAAGGACGATTTGTGATTCAAAAAAAGGTAAGATATCCTAGAGAAGACATATTCTGCACAGTAAGAATATGTTTACTATTAAGCAGTATTTTATCAGAGAACAGCTGCTTTGATTGGAATCAAAAAATTAGATTTTAAGTTCTAGGTTAGTTTTACAGAAGATCCCACGTGTGAAACTTATTAACTGCACGACTTATAGACAAAACATTTTAGGAAACAAATTGAAGTCTGAGGTGCACAAAATTGTAGGATGTCATCAATATAGTTAATTTTAGATATCAAGTCCCTTTAAAATACAGTTGTTTGTAATGTTATGTAATGAGACGTATGGTTACCATGAAAATCTGTTGTGTCTCATAGTGATTCATGGGTTACCTTATGACAAAGTACTTAGACTTATCCCACTTATAAATATTGAGTATGTATATATGTGCTTAGATATGTGTTATAGATTGGCTGATGTTTTTCTATGGTGACAAATGGCTCTTTCTATGGTATTGAATGATATGCTAGTAAGCAAATAGATAAAAACCAAAATAAAAAATTTTTCTTCCAGGCAAGGTGATTAAAAAAAAAAAAGAATAAGGAAGTAATAGATCTCTCTCCTCCCAAATAAATCAAAATAAAAAACCAGAAAAATCACCACCACCAGTATCACCAATCCACCAAACCATTCTTAAGGGAGTTAAAAAAAAAAAGCTATTTCATAGTGTTTTTATTGTTACAATTTTTTTTTTGTAGAACTTAATTAGGTTGTAAGAGCAACTTTTATAATTTTGAGGTATCATTTTTACCTTTCGAGCCATTAAAACAGGTATTGAAATACCATGAACTTTGACTCAGACTTCTAAGTCACTATATTACAAAGTAGTTAACCGTGATCTTAAAAATATAATGAAGCGTATTCAATCCCATTGCTTTCTCTCTGGAGTGAAATAGCTTGACTATAATAATTTAAATATTGTAATTCTTTTCATTTATTCTTGAATGTTTTCTGAGTGAATGAAATGTATTAAAACAGTTATGTGTATACACGATTTAGGATTGTTAAACATTTTTTACCGACACGGGCTTACCTTCAGGTCCAAGTCCAGGTGCTTGGAGAAGGGAGAAATTGGCTCAGATGAGGTTGCCAGTGGAGAAGGATGCAACAGCATAGAAAAGAGTTAAGAGTCAGAAGGCAGTCTTCCCAAGACTCCAGGTAGATCAATTTTCCCATAATAAAGGGGAGAATCCATCAATCAGCAAACTTCATTATTTACCTTGTGCTATACTCTGTCCTGTGACATTGAACCATAGAAAGCCCTGTCCGTAAGTAAGGAATTGGAGTCTTTCACTCAACAATTATTTGTTGAGAACCTTTTACGGGCTTTTATTGCTGGAGGGTACTGGGACACATGGCAACCAGGATACTTGCTCTTATGGAAATTCCTATGTAAGGAGATAAGATTAAAAACAAGTGACACTTGTAGACAGTCTATGCCAAAGAACCTAATGGATGGTCCAGATGGTAAGAGATAAGTTCAGAAGAAAGGCAGAATTTTGCCAACTAGAAAGTCTGTGAGATTTCTAACCTCGCTTCCTGTCACTCTCATCCTGGCTCCAGGTCTTTCACTATCCAAAGCCTTTGCCCGCCCTGTTAATTCTGACTTGGAAGGCTCTTGGGACATCTGGTTCCATGTCGTATGTTTAGTCTTATCTCAAATGCCTATTCTTCAGGGAGGTCTCTGACCAACACTGTAAGGAGCCATCGTTCCATCGGAATAAATTGTTTTTTATCATAAATGATCTTCATGGCAACTTTTGTAGTTGGCTATTACATGTTAATTGTTCTCTTTCCCCCACCCTCAATTAGAATGTGAGCTTAAAACACCATTATATACTGAGTTATACCTAGCACATAGTATAAGACTTGGCATAAAAGTAATATTCTTTCAACAAGTGAAAAAAATAATCAGAATTGGATTTTGGAGGGTGGTTAGAATCTAGATAAATGATAAAAGAAAAAGAAGCATCTGAGGATATGGAAAACAATGGCCTCAACAAAAATGTGGAGGTGGAATAGTATAGGATGTGTTTGGAAGACAGATAAGGCCAATTTAGCTCAAGTACAAGCTTGGAAAATGGAATGGCTGGGCAGACCATGAAACAGGAAATTCAGGCCAGAATGTGGGAGCTTTTGAATGCCAGCCTAAGCATATCACAAGGTAATTTGTGCTTTATCCTGTATGTGGTCAACAGGGAGTCACTAAACTTTGATGGAAATTACAAATTAGAACACTCAACCTAACATGTCCCTTGGCACTGAGAATGAAAAACAGTACAACTCTGGATTGGTTAAGAATTGTTGCAGAGATTTCTGTTCAGACAGTGTTAGGAAGAGGGTTGCCTGAATGCATGTATTAGCGGGAAAAGACATTGCTACCTACAGCTTAGAACTCTAATTTCATTGACTCCTTTGGATAGAGGGGAGGTGGGTGGTGTTCTTGGAAATCCAGGATGTGGGTCTCTATTTCATTTTTCTTCCAATGCATCCTACTTGAAAAGGCTTTTTAAGAGGCATGACTCTAGACCACTAAGTTACAGGCTAACCACTTGAGTGTCTGTAAAAATTTATTTGGGAGGATGGGCAAGTTAGAATAACTTTCTCAGTTTCAACTTCTAAAATTGTAGAATGGACAGAATAATACCCTCCTTGTGAGGATGAGAGAGAACATATCTTTATCACTGGCATGTTCTTACACAATAAACTTTATCATTATCTCTTTGGCTCAATCCCACCCCAAATGCAGTTAAACAAGGTATAGGAGTGTTCCCTATTTGGCACTTATACAGCCTAACTAGGAAACCTATTGCATAATTTTTTCTATAATTATGATTGTACTATCTAGATACTCAAGGCTTTCAGTTGGAGTTTTCCTACTATTTGCATACCTCTGAACCTTTCAAAAGCCAGAAATGTTTTCCTAGGACCAGGTTATCTGGTTACCAAACTGTTTATGTTAATTTTAAGCTGGAATTCCATATTTTTTTCTTATAACCTCCCAGTTCCAAATGGCATTTTTCAAATTACTTGTAGTGAAAAATGAATAATAGAAGAGTCATCTGTAAATTGCTGATTTTACTTTTAATATCTTAAGTTGAGGCAGTGCAGTTTGAACCTAAATGATCTGCTTCCGGGCCTTGCTCTGGAGACAAATGGTAGGTTGCCCTGAATGTGTCACTCATTCACTTTGGGTCTTAGATTCCTTACCTGTCATTTGAGCGGCTGGATTAGATGATTTCTAGTATGCCATCCTCTTGTGAGGTTCTAGGGTTTTTGGAGGGGCTGTATCCTCTGAAATTCTTTGACAGTTGCTGAAAAAGATTCTGGGCAGTGTAGGAGGTGACCACATGACCTCTAAGGTCCTTTCAGTTTCCAAATTCTGTGACTAAATGGGTTCCGTAGATTGTCGCAGACATTGACATCATCCACTTACCCATCTTACTAAAACTGTTCATTTCAAAGCTTATAAATATTTTAGAAACATGCCAGGATTCCATCTCTCCATCCCTGCTTAGATCATCCTTAGGTAATTGTTCCTTTAAGGTCCCCACGACCTCTATGTAAAGAAAGTTATCCAAGGTACACTGGATAC
>NW_011888784.1:2163044-2169167 GCF_000151845.1 Pteropus vampyrus | reverse complement strand
CAGACATTGACATCATCCACTTACCCATCTTACTAAAACTGTTCATTTCAAAGCTTATAAATATTTTAGAAACATGCCAGGATTCCATCTCTCCATCCCTGCTTAGATCATCCTTAGGTAATTGTTCCTTTAAGGTCCCCACGACCTCTATGTAAAGAAAGTTATCCAAGGTACACTGGATACTGTCCTGCAAATCTGGTTATGCAATCTTTAATCAAATCTTAAGTGGCTTTGTGTCTTTGGACACACACTGACTTAACCTCTTTAATATCTCCTGTGTTACCAAATGTATCATGAAACATGAAATGTTATTTACCTGTTAAATGGTAGGAAGATATACGTGGACTGGGGCAATGAACACTAGAACAATAGGGTCTGAACACTAGAACTTTCTCCACATTGATGACAGTACCCAAGGGACCAGACTCGCTCCCCAGGTTGCATGCAAGTTAGAAAAAGTGGAGTCATGCGTAAGCTTTACGGAAGTACTGACTGTGGCCAAGCTGGGATGTGAACACTAGTCAGCACCTGGAGGGATATTTGTAGTTGTCATTTTACTTGTCTGTTAAGAAGTTTGTCCTTCAGTGTTTGTCTTGTTCCCTCCTGCCCCGCTTAGTTTCCACCGGTGACCACCTTTGTATAAATTTATTTTCATGTCACCATTCCTTTGCCTAAGTAAGTACAAGGACATAGCGGCATCTAAATATACGTATGTTTGTTGAATCAAACTTTAATGACAGGTAGGTAAAGATAAAAAAAGAAGACGAGCTATCATTTAAAGAGCACTTATTATATCATCATTATAGTGTTATCAACATATTATACCTCATTCAGTGCCACAAGGTAGGAACTATTGTTGTCTGCCTCTTAAAAATGAAAAAACTGGGACAGAGAGAAGTTAAGTAGCTTTTTCAAAGTCCAAAGCTTCTAAGTGTGGCTTGGACTAGGTAATTTACTAGCGCTCTGGCTTTTTAACTACCACAATATAACTACTTCTGTGCAGTTTGGTCCAAGCTAGATGATCTGAATGCAGTAATAAATCTTGAATAAGTGTCACTTTTACTCATACTCACAGCTGACATTGATAACCGTTCATAAATTTCTTTCCCACTGATTTCGCATGCGGCTGCAAAATCAGACTTAATACAGTGTCACAGCATTAAGTGTGTATCTGTTGGAACAACCACATAAGTTGAAGCTCATTTGCCACCTCCGGACTGGGTATAAATTGCACCTTTGCACCCTTAGCCTTCGCAGCCGTGGCTTCTCCCCAAGGACCATAGCTAGGTGTCCAATGGCCTATTGGATGTCTGTCTATACTTGAGTATTCAACAGATCCAAACGTGAAATTATTTGTTTGCTCTCTAACTCTGCTATGCCCAAACCTCTTATTTTTAAGGTCTCTGTCTCAGTTGATGAAAATCTCATCTACCCAACTGGGTAGATGATATTTATTTAAAAATAAATATCACCTGTGCTCTTTTCCTTCGACCCCTGACAGCCACTCAGCCACTGAATCCCACTGGCTTTCTGAAAGGTTCTCATATTGGACGCTTTTTCCACACTCCTTTATCTACTGTATCAGATTAAATCTTTATCTGCCAGCAGATGGGTCTTTTTCCTGCAAGATCCACTCCTTCTATCCTTTCTCCCCTCTGTGTTCTGGGCCATTCCACTCCTTGGTGAACTCTCAGCAAGTCCCTAGTACCCCCAGCATAAAGTTCAAGCTTCTCCTGGGTCTTTCTGCTTTTCCCTCCTTCACTCAAGCCTAATCCTGTACTCAAATCTCAGGTCTCTCCACTCCCTCTCCCTGCCAGCTAGCGAAGGGGATTTATAGCTCTGAAATACACTGAACATTTTCATAATCTTTTCTCAGGCCACTCTTTCTGCCCCAAATAGTCTTCGTAATTTCTTCTAATAAACAACTTACCTTTCAAGACCCAACTGAAAGGCCGTTTCTGTCAATCTGTCTTTGACTACTTTCATTTATGAATCTCATTTTGCAATCCTATTTTAATTTAATTATTGACTTATTAATCCACCCAAACATATTTTAATGTTTAGTACATATCAAACACTATGCTGGTCTGGTCAGAGACAGCTGTTAATCAAAAGCACATAAACAAATACAAAATTTCACCTGTTATGAGGCAGAGGTTTTTAAAAAATATTTGATCAGGCTTTAAACCAGCAGTCCCCAACCTTTTTGGCATAAGGGACGGGTGCTCCTGTGAGAATCTAATGCCTGATGATTGGAGGTGGAGCTGAGGTGGTGATGCTCGTGCTGGGGAGTGGCTGCAAACACAGGTGAAGCTTCACTCGCCACCTGCTGCTCACATCCTGCTGTGCGGCCCAGTTTCTAACAGGCCACGGACCAGCACCTGCTTTAAAATATGAGTAAGCAAGATGAAGAGCAGTGGTTAAGGGCAGAGGGACTGTCATGTTTATTTTAAAAGTCCATGGCAGGGAGCATGGCCCTTCAGGGGATAGCACAATGAGGGGAAGGGACCTCTTGGCCTTTGGTGAGACTAGAGGAAAGAAATGACACAATCAGATTTGTATTTTGGGAAGATAATTCTGCCTCTGGTTCATAGGGTAGATTAAAGGAGTGCCAGAGTACATATGGGCAGAGCAATTAGAAGCTATCTAGTCACCTGGACAATGGTGTGCATTAGCAAGCTGGGGTGGTGGTGATGGTGGCTGCTTCAGACTGGTGCACAGGCTTACAGTATGGTGAGGTGGTTACATCAATCCACATAGTGAAAGATTGGATTTAAGGGAGTGGGTTATAATAACCATTAGGTCTCTGGTTTGCATTTATGTAATTAGATAGATGGTAACAGAGAACATTTTATTTTAAATCTTTTAGAGGTGGTGATGACGTGCAAAAGGGAAGAACCTCGTTTTGCCCCTTGCTTTGTTTGGGTTGGTTCTTTTGGTTTTTTTTGCATTTGGTTTTTGCCTTTTTTGGTTTTGGGAACCCTTTTTTTTTTTTTTCTTTTTACCCCCGGGGTTTGGTTCTTGTTTGGTTTTGTTGGCTTGTTTTTCTTTAATTTAAAAAAAACACAAACTTAAGCATAGCAATATTAAAAGAACTTTCAATATCAGTAAGACATAGTACAAGATTCAAAGAAATATACAGAGGCATTATTAGTATCTTGTCTTGCTATTTTGGATCATTAAACTTAATCTAACCTTGATATTATTTTTCAACTTTATAATAACACTTTAAACAAATATTCAGAATCCCTATTCTAGAGTCAGAACTAATTCCTAGAGTTAGAGTTTGTCCTCAGCTACTTTCCTTCACTCTTTTTCAGCTTTTGACCTCAGGTACTCTGGACACAAAGATATCTAAAGACTGCATTTTCTACTCCAGGAACTTCTCTGCTTAGTAAAGCTCTCATACTTAAACCCTTTCCACACTACAGAGTCTGCTACATCCATCTTTCTGCACCAGCTATCAATGCACTGAGGACTGCATTCCTAACTCCCCTCTCTGAGTTGTCCTCATCCTTCCATGGGGAAGAAAGGAGGAAGAAAGTTATGGTGACAGGAAAGTATACCACAGACTCCTGTGGTGACCTCTGTCAGAGTGTTTCTCAGTTACTTACTTGACTCTTCTTCCTTTTGAAGATGCTACTTTTGCCCCCTCCCATCAGAAATCGCTTTAGTTTCTCCCATCCTAGATCTTCTCTTTCTAAATGTGCTTCTTTTCATAAGGTTCTATATAAATGTGATCAGTATCCCATTGTAGTCTTTATAATCCATTTATTCATTCATCTTGGCCAGAGAAGAACGGTCACATAGAGCCCTTCCTCCAGGGCATGCGTTCATTCTAAGCACCCATCAATATTGATGGAGAGAGAGGTTCTTTCAAAAGAATGGAACTGATTTTGAAAATCATTGAGGGTAATCAGTGGGACAGAGCCATGGTTAGAATGGCTTTTTATGCCTGAAGGAGATGAGAAAACCTTCCTGAGAGCTGTCAGATGATGGATAATTTGAAACCCCTTGAAATTATTTATTGGAAACAGCTACTAAAAACTCAGCTACAGTTTTCAGCTTGACAAGACAGGGTTGTTTCATATTTTAAACATTCAAAGGAAACAGCAGGAAAGCTGTCATTAAGAGATCAGTGAATCAAGCCAATGAGTGAGATAATTGTTCACTAAGAAAAGGCAGTTGCATTTTTAATGCCTCCTCAGTGATAGAGGATGAGAAGGGGATATATTGCTGGCTTGTTCCAAAGTAAGCTGCCTGATGAAAGCAGGGCCTGGGCGATATAAAGCAGAAGAAAAATATCTTTGGGAGTCTGGAAAAATTAAAACACAACAACCCTGGATCACTTTTCTGATGGTAGTGCCGGATACAGCTGTGATAATCTGTTGGTGTTTATTTTCCTGTTCCAATCAAAATGAGCTGTTTGGGAGAGAGTCCGTTTAAGTGGCTGCCTTAGAGAGGCAGCCAGTGTTAGCACTGCTAATTGAAGGAGCTGTGGTCTTGTGAGTGGAACCAGAGGCGACTCAGAGTGGTAAAATAGTAATAAAACAGCATCAGCAGCAAAACCCACTATAGAGAATTAGTAACAGGAGGAGGAGGCAGGAGGAGATTCAGGGGCCACGAAAACCACCAAAGGACAGTCTCCCATCCTTGTGTCCACTGAGGCTTTTACGGCCGTGGAGCGGTGGTAGAGTTTGAAGGGATTCTCGAAATAACAGTCTTCTTTTGCCCATTGGAATTTAGAACCAATGGAGAAAAGAGAACAGGAGTCAGCAGACATACATTTTATCTTTAATCCAAGTTCATCTCTTTGGAGAACGTGCCTCACCCACATGAGGGAAGCCTGGATTATACTGTGTCCCAGAAGGAGACTTATCTATCTGGTCTCAGAAAGAGTAGAAAAATTGCAGACCTGGCTTCCTGGGACTGAGCCTTTAATGCAAAGCTTACTGCAGGCCAGCGTAGACCAAGGTCCCCAAGGAAGGCAGATTTCAATAAAATGTAGGGGAGATTTAGCTGAGTTTTGCCATTCCTGCAAAGCAATTGGCTTAGTCAGTGCTCCTCTAGGGGAGGTCACTATTGCAGAACTATGGGGGTGGGGTGGAGAGACAGTGTCCCCACTCCAAGTAATTCAGGCCATAAGGTCAGATTACTCAGTGTGTCATTTAGTAGAATTGTACGTTCTCTACTTTTATTCCATAAGTTTGTTTGTTTGTTTGTTTAAGAGCAGCCATCACACAGGAAATCACTGTGGATTGATTTCAGATGTGCCTGTTAGAGAAATCCTCAAGGGCGAAAATAACTACCATGCAACTTTGATACAAGTAGCACATCACACCTTGCAGTGCCCGGTGGCCTCTCAGTAAACACTTAGCTGGGCACGGATCAGGGGCTCACACTGTAGGCAGGCAGCTTTTTGTTCCCAGTTCCACTGGCATTTAGAAGGCAGGCATTGCTGCCAGGTGCGCAAAGGGGCTGTGTAAGTGCCCTTCTCTCCATTTCGATTTGGAGTCACAAATTTACCTAAGTTTCCCAGGAGAGGATTCTGGGAGAAAAAGACTGGGTCTGAAGCATCTTTTTGATGTTCAAAATTTGTCTGATTGGGCCATGGCATGCTGGGAACTGGTCCTGGAGAGAAAGTTACTGTCAGGAAAGGGGACTTAATATTAGTTACTACTATTACTACTACTAATTTGTTGTCATCATTGAATCTAAAATTAGATAATACCATATGTATCTCCTGGGGAAACTGGGTCTTTCACTGGAAAATTTTGAGACAGAACACCCATTAACAAAGAGAAGTAGTGCCCAAGAGTTCAGGGGGACACGGGTGAGGAGAAGGAACGCTGATGGATGGATATTGTCTCAGGGCTGGGAAATCTAGTCCCTTAAAGGTGGTGGCAAGTAAGCTGCAGCTGTGTGAATTTGGGGTCTCTGGTAGGGCTTACTACCTCCTCTTATAGGATAGTTCCTTATCTATCTTTCCACCAGCCAATAGTTAAGCTGGTAGCCAAAGGAGATGGAAGGAGCCTTTTGGAAATGGATCCTAGAGAGGAAATTTGTTTCCTGCAAAACATCCTAATCTTATCTGCTGTTTTGCTCTTTGTTTATGAAGCTTTT